>NW_004524889.1:1518993-1520479 GCF_000260255.1 Octodon degus | reverse complement strand
TCAACTGAAAGTGAGTGTAAGGCAGGTTTACTTCTGCTCCTCCTTTTCTACAGCTGTGAAATACATCAAATTAAATAAAAGTTACCTTTTTGGGGACCACGAATGATAAATTGAGTGTAAGAGAAGTTCAAGCTTGTCCTTGTCCCATTCTTTGGCGCACATTGGAATGTGGAAATTCTCCCCTTTTCTGGTCATAGCCGGAAGCTCTAAAGTAAATGATGGCTGTGGCACTCACTGGGCAAGATAATATCTGCTAAACAAGACATGGTACATGGGAAAATACAATTTCTTTATTGCACTCCTGTCTTATTTTTGTCCTAGTCTTTGCAACAGTGTTTGGATATTCCTAGACCACTAAAGTCACTATTACTCTTCCAGAATCACCCTCTGCCTTTTAGCCAGTGTCCTTGACTGAGATGGAATGTTTAAGCATTAAGACTCTGGGTTCTGGGCCAGGGAGATAGCTCAGTAGAATAAGTGCTTGTTTGGCGCTTGGCAAGCAAAAGGTCCTGAGTTCAACCCCTGTTACCAAAAAAAAAAAAAAAAAAAAAAAAAAAAATAAGATAAGGAAAAGCTAAAATAACTCAAAAAAAAAAAAAAAAAAAAAGAAGACTGTGAGTTCCTTGTGGCCTTTTTTCCCCCTGAGTAACTGTTCATCCCAGAAACCCTGCTATGCGACTGTATTTTGTCTCTTGCTCTTTATTTTCTTTCCGGAAGTGCTGTGAACTGTAACTCAGACAGGAGATTGGGGGCTCACTGCAGGGGGTGCTGATAAGGGCACTGTGGGAAGCGTCAACATTAGTGCCTCATTAAATTTCACTCATTGCAAATTGCCTATGCATATGTACACGGAAATAAAATTAAAATAATGTATACAGTATACTTTACCAAAGTTACTTGTCTCTTTGAAATAAATTATAAAGATCTAAATTTTATACCTCTTTGTAGTTGCATTTCCTTATTAATTTGTTTTTGGTTTATAATTTCTTGTTTTTCAGAATTTTGCCATGAAATATCTTACACAGACAACTTACTTGCATTTTAGTATAGCTAGAAGTACAGCTCAAACTATTTAATTGTTTTGTGTACTGTGGAATCATTAATGAGAACATAGGCTCAACATTAGCATTATGAAGCAGGACACTGAAAGTAATAGCAGACAGTAAACAACTCTGAGAATGTCTCTGTCATTTCTGAAACATAAGGCAACTTGTATTTCCTCTTAAGACTAAGTTACTTCTATTGATTGTCATCTTTTTACATTTTTTATTTATTTTCTATTTTTTATTTTTCTCCATAATTTTAATGATAAACAAATAGCAATGACACAGTTTCAAATCAAATTGGTAGGACAGTTTCAATAATTAACACATTGCATACAGTCCTCCCAGTGATTAAGTGATGTACAAGATGCGGACATGATATCCTATCTACAAACACCATTAGAACAAATCCCTCTATTCATTAAGAGAATGTAACTATATAT
>NW_004524889.1:1510849-1513657 GCF_000260255.1 Octodon degus | reverse complement strand
ATTTTCCTATTCTAGATATTAACACTGACTTTCACAACCTGCTGTTTCTTTTCCTCCCCTCAGAGATACTAATGCCACTCAAATAAGCAATGAAAGATAAAACAAAGGCATTATTTTCCAGTAAATCTTCAGGGTCCTTAACCTGATTCAGAAAATTAGAAGACAAACAAAGCAGAAAATACAGGAAAAAATAAGGTAAAATTCTTACTATAGTGAAAAAAGGCAAATCTCTGGCCCATGGGATAAGGAAAGGTGACTTCTGAAATGGATCTTGATTATTCTAGCCAGTAAAAGAATGAAGTATGCTCAATAAACTGCTTACTTCAACATAAAGCCAGCTTTAAGGATAACCTGTGAATAACTCCTTGGCAACAGAACTTCCCATCTAAATTAAATTGAGGAAGATTTGTCTTAATGGAGATTTAAGGCACCCCAGAGGAGAGTCTTTCAAGAGGTGTATTGTGTTGTAGTTTTCATCTTAGAGGAAGATTTTATAACAGGTTTATAGATAGAGAGAACAGTCAAAACTATGGGAGCAAACAAGAGTTGGATGAGTGCAGGTAGGCCACAGTCAATGGAAGTTTGTAGCACATGATTCATGAGTGAAAAATACTCACGTCTAAGGGAGGAATAAAAGTAACAGTATGCATATAAGATTCAACCATCTCAGAAAGACCTTGACAGGAGATGATAGGTTGCAGGAAGTATGCAGTCTTTAAAATAAATTTGTAGTGTGTTACAGAAGATACAGTAACATGATATAATTCCCAATAGAAAGTTTTTGGGAGAAGTATCACATTTAACGTGACAGACATCAGAAGGAGCACAGATATAGAAAGCATTCTTCCTAGAGGAGGAATAGAGAGGAGATAAATGATAGAGGATACAGACATTCTAAGTATGGTCTGAAAGGAATTTCATAAGTATAGAAAGTTTCTAACCCATAGAAACCTAAAACAGATAGAGAGAATGACTATGATCAAAGTAGTGAAGGTTATGGTACTAGCTGCATGAGTAGAGTGAGCATTCAGCCTATGGGAGGGTATTACAAAAGTTTATTGTTGGAGTTTGCAGTCCACCTAGGAGAAGATCTGGTATGATGTGACTGGGTGAAGATCATAATGTGCATGAATAAGAACATGGAATGTGGTAGATGAGTTAAGGGTGTATCCATCATAGGGAAGCATATGCTGGACATGTGGTGCGTAGTGAAGTTTTTCTAGTAGATGACCTGGAAATACCTGAACAAGTACAGACTCTAAGCAGCTTAGGAGAAGATAAGGTGGGAAATGCATGGGTATAGAGATCATCGATCTTAGAAATGATTTCACAAGACATATGTCTGTTAAAGAGTGCATAGCCATGTTAGGGTATGTTCCAACATAAAATATGTGGGAGGAAGTCAAAATAAATCTATATAGGGATTATGTGAAACAGTTCATGGTTGATAGAGCCAGTTTAGGATATATCCAGATGGGAGAACTTGATTGGAAAGGTCATAGTAATAGTGTCATTCAAAGACTGAGCATCTTTCCTGCAGGGATAACCAGCAGGAAAAACATGGGTTCAGAGTACACTTATACCAGGTAATGAGCTGGGAAGCAGTGTAAGCATGTATGAATCTATCATTAGGAAAATGGAGCTATAGCAGTAGGTACATTAGTGAAAAGGCAGATAATGTAAGAATAGACTAAAAGATGTGCATAAATGGAAGATGCAGCCAGTCTAAGGTAGGTTTTAAGAAGAATGAGTTTGTGAGAGAGGCACTCAGGTTATGGAAGTAACAGCTGGAAATGCATAAGTAGATTATGCAGTTAACCTAATGGAATTCCAAAAAGTACACTGGTGAAGGATGCACCTGTCTTAGATGATGCCCATAGGAGAATATGTATGTAGAAAGCAAATCCTTTCTAAAGAACATAGAAAGAGCTGTATAGGTAGAAATAGTACCCAGGAGTAAAATATATTCTGCATGTTGTGTACGTCATGGGTTCAAAAGGGAAGAATATTGCAGAGGGTCTGTTGGCACAAGATAGAATCTACTCTGCTTAAGGACTGTAGAAGATTTTCTTTGGTACATTTTAAATCTAGTCTAATTGATAGCCTCACATATCTTCTGTAGGGAGTTTTCAGCCCTGGGAAGAATAGAGAAAACATTTAGAAAAGTAGTTCAGGCTATTGGGAGGAGTGAAAAGGAGATAGATTAGTGAAGTGTGAAAGCAAACTAGGTTTGTTGCCTTACATGATAAAATGTGCTTGGGTGAAAGGTATAGATAGCCTACAGAAAGACTGAGAAGAATTGTAGAAAGTTAATTTAACATATAGAAAAGATATGGTAGCAAGTCATGGGTGTTAAATGCACCAGTCTAGGGGAGTAGCAGCTGTAAATGCCTGGGTACATTTTCAGCCACAATTGGGAGAAGTAGGTAAGCTTATACATTGGTTGAATGTACAATCAGGATATGGTAGGACTTGATAAAATAAGCATCAATACTGTTTTCAAACAACTTATGTGTGAAACCAGCATAGGGTGCATAGAATGAGTGAACATTCACGCTTGGTGAGATGTCGGAATGTTCAGCCTACTGCATGAAGAAGCAGGGTTGTTAGTTAGTGAGGGGATCATCTAGTCAAGTAGTAGACTAAAATGCAGTGTATGCATGGAGGTAGAAACTGAAGTAGCAAGCAATTTCACAGCAGGTATACTAGTTGAGGTTATATCCAGTACAGGGAAGCCTACAGGAACTGCATAAGTAGAGTGTGAACCTAGCCTAAGGAAAGTCATAAAGGAAAGTAAATGAGTGGAGA
>NW_004524889.1:1509716-1510199 GCF_000260255.1 Octodon degus | reverse complement strand
ACCAACCTAGGGCACACAGAATGATTATATTGTGCAAAATGTAACCATCTTATGTAAAGGTAATCTAGAACTGAATGATGGAAAAGTGATGCACCATACAGAGTGATATGAGTGCAAAATGCAGTCAACTTAAAGAAATACTTGAGTTCTAGCCCAGGTCCAGTGAGTGTGCGGAGAGTTTCCTGCTACCCTGCGCCAGCGGGACCAGTCCCAGCCAAGGCGCAGCATGGGCCGGACCCTCTCCCAGCCCCCCAGCACTCCGCCGCGCCTCCCCCACCGCGCCCGCCAAGTAGGATTTTCTGCCGAGTTCCGGGAGCCCCCAGACCCAGTCCTAGTCCAGGTCTGGTGAGTGTGTGGAGAGCTTCCTGCTACCCAGCGCTGGCGGGCCCAGTCACAGCCCAGGAGGCAGCGTGGGCCGGACCCTCTCCCACCCCCTCCGGCAGCCCCCCACCCCTCCGCTGTACCTCCCCCACCCCTCCCGCT
>NW_004524889.1:1493432-1502384 GCF_000260255.1 Octodon degus | reverse complement strand
TAGTTTTAGGTTCATGGAAGAGAACATATCTAACAGAAGAGAGGAATCTGTGAAAATGAATGGGTGTAAAATATCCAGCCAATAATAGGATCAGATGGGCAATATATTGGTAAAAGGAAATACAGCCAAATGGAGAAAATGAGTGGAGTTATAGCAAAGGAAGATGATACCAATTTAAGGAAAAACACTACAGAAGTACATGAGTGAAACACATAGTGGGTTTACACGGGAACCAGCAAGAATACATAACTGCATGTGTAGTACTTGTCATTGAATATATGAATGGAGGACTCAGAAGAACTGAAAGTACTCAACAGGACATGCATGAGTTAAGAAAGCATGAAGTCAGGGATAGGGAGATAGCTCAGCTGCATAAGTTCTTGCCTGGAAGCACGAGGTCACCAGTTCAATTCTAGGCACTTAAGAAAAAACAAAAACAAAACGATTTATTTTCTTTGGGCTGACAACATAGCTGAGCAGACTAAGCACCTGCTTAGGCAACCACAGGGACATGGGTTTGATCTAAGCACCTCTTGCCACACAGATCCCTGCCTTGAGATGCACTGAGCTAGCCACAGAGACCAGGCATGGTGGTGCCCCAGAGCTGGGGAGGCTAAAAACAGAAGGATCACTATGAGTCCGGGCTGCATAGTGAGACAACGCAACAAATACATTTAAAAAGGCATGAAGTCCAAAGCTGGACATAGCAGGAAGTGAAAATCTTGAAGGAACATACATATTTCTAAAGAAAAACACAATCTAAATCATAAAAGTGGGCAAAAGATGCATGGGAACAACTAGAATTTAGGTTAAGACAAAGATAGTAGATGTTTCATGTGTGCAGGAAGAGGTTATTCTATGTAAGGACTCAGGAAGTTCTGTATGAAGCTTGATCTTGGGAAGAACAAAAAGTGTCTGCAAACACTGAGTATACAACAGTGAAATTGGCTGAAAGTGCGTTGCTAAAGGAGACATCCAACCAAGGGGAGGAATCTGCAGGTTTGTAGATGCAGGGTGAAGCAAGAATACTAATGCGTAGTGGAAGTAGCCACTTTAAGGAAGAGCTCAACAAGATATCCAGGCATAAAGGTTGCAATTATGTCTTTATTCTTTATTTTTCTTTATTTTTTTATGTATTTTGTACAGGTTCTCACTACTCAACTTGGACTCATAGTGATCCCTGTTTTCAACCTTCCTAGTGCTGGAATTATAGGCATACACAACCACACCCAGATTTGGTCGCCACCTCAATGTGCCTGGGAGCAGGATTGGCACAGCATGCAGTATTGGGGATCAAACCTTGGTCCCTGCGATTGCCTAAGCAGGCACTTAGTCCACTGAGCTGTCTCGTTGACCATATGTTTGATGAAGATAGGGCAGAAGGTGCATATATAAAAGGAGCATTAGCCTAGTAGTGACAATAAAGCAAGTATTCATATATTACTTAGGGTTTTGTTAAGAGGAATTGATTCAGTGTAAAATATATGTGTACTTATGCAAAATACTTATCACATAATCTAATGGGATCAAAGATACAAGAGTCCAAGCAGCAGTCTTCTTGATCACAGAGAACATAAAATAGCTGGATTTGCAATAGAAGGGTAATGAATCCTGTAATGGTAGAAAGTGGAAGGTCAGAAAGATCACTGCAGAGTCCATAGCGTCTGTCTCTTCTGGAGAGACAAAGATTTGGTTGAAAGATTGAAAACGACACTAAAATCAAAAGGCAATGGTAAAGGTCAGAGCTCCTTCAAATTAAAGGCAAACATTTCCTTCTTTTTTCCCTTTTTATTCTGTTCAAGTTACTGGCTCATTGGTTGGTGCCATTCACATCCAGGATGGGTCTTCCCTGGATAGTTCACTGGCTACATGTTAACCATTCACAGGCACACCCAGAAAATACTATTATGATAGGTAATTGTTACTCGAGTTAAGGTGTCATAATAACAGTGACAAAGGATCTAAAAATTGTGGTACAGGGTTTCAGGATAAATCCTGAGGGGATTTGACAGATCTTGGCAGATACAAAAGTGATATTTCTCTTATATAGGTCTTGCTTCATCTTGGTCTTAACCATCCAGCAGAAAAGTATAAAAATGAGGTATAAAAAGTAAAGCCATATTAATATGCTGAGCTGTAAAAGGCTTAAGTCAACAGTTTCTGAAATTGCCAGTTCTATGGATAACCCACTACTATTATGGACTACTAGACTATATTGGAATATTTTGCTGAATTCACACACCTACAATAATTAAACAACAATGCAATACCCATTTCTGACAAAACTAAACAAAAAAGGGGACACAAATGAAGGACCATTTTGTATCTGTATATTCAAAACAGTTAGGATAGATATATAGCTTCTTTCTCTTAATTCAGTGAATAGAAAAATGTGTATTAACAGTGTTTGTGGACAGGATACCATGTCTGCATCTTGTGCTATGAATGAGCACGAAGAATACAACTAAAAACAATGTATTCATTATTAAAACTTCCATATTAATTGGTTTTGAAATTGTGTAATTGCTATTTGTTTCTCAATAAAATTATTAAGAAATAAATAACAACTGCAGTATGGATGAACAGTTTTTATAAGCAGTCAACTAAAACTACATGTACCAACAGAGCATCTATTATACAGTTGGGCATAGATTAAGCTAGTGTAAAAAACACATGGAAGAAAATGCAGAGGGAGTATATTCAATCTAAGTGACAACATAGCTAGAAGTACATTATGGAGTATTCATGCAGCCTGGAAAATATATGTTCCAATATTTGAGTGGAGTGAGCCAAAAGCAGAAGTAGGAACAAAGAAATAAATGCATCAGTGGAGAAAGCACTCAGTTTAGGATGACATATAGGATACATTCACTCAAGGAGAGAACTTAGTTGATTCACAAGGTAAAAGCTGCCATTAGTCTAAAACAAGGAACGACAGAAAGTACAGATTTTTTAAGAACTTTATGTCCTAGGGGAGGATCAGGTGATACATGAATGGGTGAAGGTGAAGGAATATTAAGGTGGAAACTAGCAAGAGCTATAAAGTGAAGGGAACATAGAGCAGAGAGGAAGACTTTGCAGTGCTTAATATTGGGTATACATGGAAAGAAGTATTTAATTGTGCAAGATGGAGATTCTGAAAGAAATGCAAAACAAGACAATAAGGCCAATCTAGGTAGGATAACTTAGAAGTATATAGAAGCAGCATACAATCTAAATGAGGTCTGATCAGGAAGTTCATGGAATAGAGAGTGCTACTTAGATGCTGGTAAGTGGTGCATAGGTTGATGGTGTAGTAGACCTATTAGGTGATCTATCAGTAGAGTTTACTTCCAAAGGATGACACAACTGGAAGTGCATGGCTAGAAAATGTAGGAATTTGGAGAAAGACCCAGCCCTAATTTGATTATTGTGGGACACCAGTCTAAGGAAGACACAATATGTATCCTAATTGACTAGATAACAATTACATAGGAAAATGATAAGTTGGGGGACTGTGATTGTTTCAAGCCTATCACATTACGTTGAGGACAGTGCAAGGTGGAGCATGCAATAAATGTAAAAACATCAATCTGAAGGAAGATGCAGCACTAAGCACATGAGTGTCGGGTCATTAGCCTAAGAAAAACATCAACTAAGAATTCTAAGGCTGGAGGGAAGAACCCACCAAAGGCTGAGTTCAATAGAAATATCAGAGATGGAGCAAAAAGCTTTGTGGGTGATCATGACATGAGTGATTGTAACAAAGATGCCTATCAATTAAGAAAGATGACTATATGTTATTTTGTAAAAATGTTTAAATAAATGCAAATCCTTAACATTTACAAAATTCTAGAACTTTTTTATTTTAAGGAGGATAATAATAAGATAACTGCAAATTAAATTGTGTGATAGCATTGTGCTATGACATGGTATTTCTTCTATTTGAGTAGATTATCACTGCAGGTACAGAACAAACTTTTACATTTTTTTATGAAAAGCAGAGGAAAAATCCAAGTATCTTTGTCATTTTCATGGACAGAAAACCAATTTATAGGTTTATGTCACTATAATATGAGATTCCAGTTGAACCACAAGCTTCTTTTCAAAGATCTTATAAGCTAATCAAAACTGAGTCAGATTTTGTAATGATCTGACAGATTTTCATTCCTTTTTAAACTTTCTGGCCTGCAAGATATAGATAAAAACTGTTTTTATTTTGACAAAGTAAGATGGTCAGAATAATTTTGTTTCATTTTTGTGCGATAAAGAAAATATAGGCATCAGCTGCACAATATCTACCTATGGTTAAAAATAAATGCTACATAATTCAAATAGAAAATGTTATATATAATGTGTTTATACAAAAAATACATTTTAATATGGATAGTAAATATCTGGAGTAGTACATTATGTGATCAATACTATTTCATGTTCAGAATAAAAATCATATCCAAACAGAAAATAAAACACATACAACAGTTTAGTACTGATAAATCATAAAAGATAATTTATTTCTATTAAAAATTAAAGATTAAGTTTTTTGTCAAATGACAAGACTTAGTTTCTAAGAGAATATATATTTATTTTAAGTGAGCATATGTAAAGAACCAAATATTACATTTTCTTTTTTTATAGATATTCCAAGCATGATTTTAATATTACACATTGATATCCTCAATGTGGTTGCTTAGTTCACAGATACCAGCATATGTAGTTAGTCAGGGTGAGGATTCTACCAATTAACTGCTAGTTTGAGAAACCTGAAGGAGATTCTCAAAACCATTGTCTTAACGATATTGTTTATATGAATGTATCTTGTTTATATAAATATATCTTGCTTATATAAATGTATCTTGTTTATGTAAGCATACAGCCCTGCCCCTGCCATGTTTCTTAGCTTTTCTACTTGATCTCTCACAGCTATTTAATCCTTCAGTTCTGGCTTTCTAACAGTGTTAAACCTTTCAATTTTTATTTCTTCTTTTGAGTTCTTATGCAAGGGAGACTATATGATATTTACACATGTGGGTCTACTTTATTTCACTTATTAGTATATCTTCAAGTTGCATCCACTAATATATGGATGCCTCGAGTGTATTATGTTTTCCACTTATTATACAATATTCAATATGCAATAGTAAGTTTATTATTCTTTATAGCTGAGTGATACTCCATTGTATAAAAATACCACAACTTTTTCATACATTCCTCAGGTGACGAGTACCTTGGTTGTTTCCAAGATTTGGCTATTACAAATTGTGCTGCTATAAACATTTAGATAGACAGATAGATAGATAGATAGATAGATAGATAGATAGATAGATAGATGATTGATAGATAGATAGATAGATAGATAGATAGATAGATAGATAGATAGATAGATGTTTTCAGTTCTTTTGGGAAAATTTTGAGAAGGGGGAATAGCTGGATTAAATGGGATGTCCAGTCCTAATATTTTAAGGAGTCTACTCACTGATTTCGAGAATGGTTGCAACAGTCTATATTACCACCAGCAGTGAAGAAGGATTTCTTCTTCCCTACAGCCTCTCCAACAATTGTTGTTGATTTCTTTATGATAGACACTCTTTCTGGGATGAGGTCGTATTTCAGTGCTGTTGGAATTTGAATTTCACGAATAGCTAGGGATGTGGAGCCTTTTCTCATGTATTTATTAGATTCTGGTATTCCTTCCTCTGAGAAGTGTGTTCGCACAGGATGCCTATTTCTGGATGGGATCTTTAAATTTTAGGGCCCTATTATTTTTCAGTTATTTATAAATTCTACAGAGAAGACCTTTTTCTGAGTGCTTCCTAGTTAAGATTTTTTCCAAATTTATAGGTTGTCTTTTTAATCTGTTGACAATTTTGGCTGACATGCAAAAATTTCTCAATAAAAGGAGGTCCCAGTTTTTAAGTCTTTCAAGTTTGATTTTTATTCATGAACTGTTTACCCATATCTATGTCTTCAAGAGTTCCTCCTACTTTGTCTTCCAGGAGATTTAGTGTTTCTATTTTAATGTTTAGATCTTTAATCCATTTTGACTTTAGTTTAATGCATGTAGGTAGACCTCAGTGAAGTTTTAGCTTTTGGCACATGGAAAGCTTGTTTTTCCAGCACCGTTTGTTAAAGAGGCTATCTTTTTTCCAGTGAGTATGTTTGGCCCCTTGGTTAAAGATAAGGTGGCTGAATGTATCTGCAGTTGCTCCTGCATCTTCTAATCTATTTCAATGATCCTTAGGTCTATTGTTGCCAATACTATTATGATTTTATCACAGTAGCTTTGTAGTATAATTTCAAGAAAGGAATTATAAGGTCTTCTGCCTTGTCTTTGTTGCCCAGGATTTCCTTTGCTGTTCTAGGTCTTTTCTGGTTCAAAATAAATTTAGGAACAATTTCTCTAGGTATGTGAGGTATTTTTCTGATATTTTGATAGGGATTGCATTAAATCTTTGTAACAATTTGGGGAGTATGCCCATCTTCAGGATGTTGGTTCTTCCTATGCAGGAGGAGGGAATATCTTTCGATTTTCTAAAATCCTCTATGATTTCTTATATAAGTATACTATAATTTTCTTTGAATAGATCTTTGAATTCTTTAGTTAGGTTAATTCCTAACTATTTGATTTTCTGCAGTGCTATTGCAAAAGTTATTGTTTCTCTAATTTGCCTCCCAGTGTGTTTGTTATCTGGGTAGAGAAATGCTATTGACTTTTGGGTATTGACTTTGTATCCTGCTATGCTACTGAATTTGTGTATTACTTCTCATAGCTTCCTGGTGGAATATTTTTGATTTTGCAAGTAGAGTATCCTGTCATCTGCAAATAATGATAGTTTAAATTCTTCTTTACCCATTCTTATTTCTTTTATTTCTCTCTCTTTTCTAATGCCTCCAGCTAATGATTCCAGAACTACATTGAATATGAGTGTTGATAGAGGATAACATTGTATTGTACCAGATCTGAGAATAAAACATTTCAATTTTTCCCCATTTAGAATTACATTGGTTGTTGAGTTCTCATAGATGGCTTTTATCAGATAGAGGTACAGGCCATTTATGTCAATCTTATGTAGGACTTCGAACATGAATGACTGTCGGACTTTGTGAAATATTTTCTGTATCAATTGAGATGATCATGTTGTTTTTGGTTTTGGCTTTAATTTTTATTTATTTATCTATCTATTTATTTATTTATTTTGGCAGAACTGGGGACTGGCTTTATTGATATAGTATATTATATTTATATATTTGTTTATGTTGAAATATTCTTGTACCTCTGGAAAGAATCATACCTTTTCATAGTGCATAATCTTCTTGATGATTTGGTATATTCTATTTGCTAGGATTTTATTGAGTATTTTTGCATTTATGTTTATGAGGGACATTGGCCTGTAGTTCTCTCTTTTAGTTGTGTCTTTCTCT
Source organism: Octodon degus (assembly GCF_000260255.1). Classification (NCBI taxonomy): domain Eukaryota; kingdom Metazoa; phylum Chordata; class Mammalia; order Rodentia; family Octodontidae; genus Octodon; species Octodon degus. The sequence goes on along the minus strand of NW_004524889.1, from coordinate 1,494,983 downwards.
GGTTTTGATATCAGTATAATATTTGTCCCCTGGAATTATTTTCAAAGCATTGTTTCCCTTGAATTTCATTTATTTTCAATTAGTTTTAGAACTCATCAATTGTAAGAAATTATTTATTAGGCTAGGAACATAGCTCAGTAGAATAAGTGGCTGCCTGGCAACCACAACATCCTGAGTTCAATCCCTGGTACCAAAAAAGACACAAGAAAAAAAAATTCTTATCTGTGCAAGTCAATCAAATTGGAGCTTCTTTTCTTTTAAAGAATTCATAATGCAGTAGATTAAGACCATCTGAAAGGCAGGGGTATAGCTCAGCGACATATTCAGCTGTCCGACAAGCACAAATTCCTGCGTCTGACACCCAATACAGCCAAAAAAAATTAATGTTTACTCTATTAGTGATCATTTCCATTACTGTGTCACATTATTTGGCACTCAGTTTCAGGGAATTCATCTCATTTGTAGCTTTATCCAACATATTAACATTTTTTAAAATTTATTTTCCATAAATTTATTGAGAAATGAGATGGTTTCAAACCAAATTAGTAGGACAGTTTCAATAATAAACACATTTTATACACTCTTCTTAGTGGTTATTTGTTGTACAAGATGCAAACATGATATCATGATTACAAACATAATTAGCACAAATTACTCTATTCATTGATATAGAGAATATAGCTGTATATCTATCCTAACTATTTGAACACAGACACAAAATGGTCATTCATCTGTATCCTCTTTTTTTGTTTAGTTACGTCATTTAAATATTATAGGTGTGTGAACTCAGCAAAACATTCCAAAACAGTCCAGTAGCCCATAATAATATTGGGTCTTTCGCTTCACTGGTAATGTCAAAAGTTGTTTACCTGAGTACCCTAAAGCTCAATATAACAACATGGCTTAACTTGTTATACTTCGTTCTTATGCTTTTCGGCTGTATGTTTAAGACCAAGTTAAAGTAGGAAATATGTAATAAGAACTGTAGCTTTTCTAGCTGATAAGGTCAGTCAAATGCCCTTAGGATTTATCCTGAAACCCTGTAGCTCAGTTTGTAGATCCTTTGTCACTGTCACCCAGGTAAAAGAGTCATGACTATTGCTTGACCTATTTGTTCTCTGTGAAAGCCTGAGGAAATGTTTTTTCTCCCCACGAGACTCTCCTAAGGCACACTCTACATCATCGTTCATGTTACTCTTTGGCCCTATAATCTCATTGATCAGAAATTTGGGACAAAACTGAGTTACATGACGTTACAGTACAAGTTCTCATATGTCCTGAGTCTTAATTGATCTTGGAAGGCGAGGGACAAAATGTTGGCTTTCCTTGTGGCCCTTGTTTTTCTCTAATTTTGGTCTTCAAACTTAGGTTGTTAACCCTCCAGAAGAGAAGCTTATTGTTATTATCATACAATGTAGGCTGTTAAGCTTAACTTCACTATCTGTCTGAATATCAAACAATTTAGGCGTAACATGAAACGCATATTTTTCATCAAGTATTTGTATGCAGAATTTTAAGTCCCTACAGAATATGATGAAAGCATTTAAAAAA
>NW_004524889.1:1489169-1489628 GCF_000260255.1 Octodon degus | reverse complement strand
TAGGAGTTAATTACTGTTCAAGATGTGGACTTGATAGCCTATTTACAAACACCATTAGAACAAATCCCTCTATTCATTAAGAGAATGTAAGTATATATCTTTCCTATCCTCTTTGAATACACAGATACAAAATGGATATTCATCTGTATCCTCTTTTTTGTTAAGTTCCATTATTTAAATATTATACTTCTGTAAATTTAGCAAAATATTCTAAAAGAGTTTAGTAGTCCATAATAGTATTGAGTCTTCCATTTCACAGGTAATGCCAGAAATTGTTGACCTGCATCCTCTACAGCTCAGCATAACAGCATGGCTTTACTTCTTATACTTCATTTTTATACTTTTCAGCTGGATGGTTAAGAACAAGTCAAAGCAGGACCTACGCAACAAGAGTTGTAGCTTTTGGGTCTGATAAGGTCAGTGAAATCCCCTCAGGATTTATCCTGAGATCCTGTACCT
>NW_004524889.1:1479346-1486074 GCF_000260255.1 Octodon degus | reverse complement strand
TTCTTTACTGTCAATGCTATTATTTCAGAGATATCTGGCATGTGATTTCCAGTTTCCTCTATGCTAGTGTCTTCTGCATTTGTACTAGGTGGACTCAGGGCCTGAGACAGCATTTTGCTCCTTCTCTTTGTCATTTTGTATACCAGTGTTTTGTGACCTTTGGTGTAGAGTTATTGTCTTAGCAGCAGGTCCAGATCTGCAAAATTCAGATTCCTCCATGTTGGTGTTGCTTGGATCTGGTGGCTGTGCTCCACTTGTTTCTGCTGCAGCTGTTAGTGTTGAACCCTTTTTGTCACTCTGTCAAGATGTTCTGCTCCAGAATCAGCCAGGCTGGTATTGCCTCTAGCCTATTTGCAGGGAGTTCTGCTGAAAGGTTCTGTGCTGGGTCTGCACTCTTGTTCAAATGAGGATCCAGTGGGCCCCAGGCTATCTCATTCAAACCCCGGGCCTGAGTTCTGGGTAAATTCAGGATCTGGTGGCCCAGATCTTCGCACTCACTTGCAGGGCCAGTGCTCTGGATCTATTCAGGATCTTGCAGGCCCTCTGTCGCCTCACTCACATGTCAGGCCATGTGCAGACTCAGGTGACAGGGACAGGGATCCAGTAATCCAAGCAGGACAGGCAGTGAATGGAAGCTCCAGGGTTCAGCCCTTTAATCCATTTTGACTTTAGTGTAATGCATGGTGATAGACTTGGGTCAAGTTTTAGTTTTCAGCATTTAGAGAGCCTGTTTTTCCGGCACCATTTGTCAAAGAGGCTATCTTTCTTCCAATGAGTATATTCGACCCTTTTCAAAGATAAGGTGGCTGAGTGTGTTCTTTTGGGGATCAGCATCTTCTAATCTATTCCAATGATCGTCAGGTCTATTTTGTTGCCAGTACCATGCTGATTTTATCACATTAGCCTTGTAGTATAATTTCAAGTCAGGAACTGTAATGCCTCCTGCCTTGTCTTTATTGCCCAGGATTGCCTTTCCTATTCTAAGTCCTTTCTGGTTCCAAATAAATATTAGGAACGATTTCTGCAGGTCGGTGAGGCATGCTGGTGGTAATTTCATAGGGATTGCATTAAATCTGTACAGCAATTTTGGGAGTGTGGCCATCTTCACGGTATTGATTCTTTGAATCCAGGAGCATGGAATATCTTTCCATTTTCTGAAATTCTCTATGATTTCTTTTTTAATTCTACTCTGAGTTCCTCCATCACTTTCGGCTCTTGTTACTTTACTTCTGAAGCTGTTAATTCAATCATTTCAGCTGAGATATTGTCATCTGCACTTGATAATGGTGGATTTGGGGCCTGAGATTGCATTTTGCTCTTTGTCTTCATCATTTCCTATAGCACTGACCTCTGATCGTTGGTGTAGAGCTTTGGTTCAGTTATAACCTTAGCACCTACTGAAATTGGGGTGCATATCTATTAAATTTGTGTTTAACCAATTGTGTGTGGTCTATGTTTGTCTGTTGTATTCATCTCCTTCCTGCTGCAGCCCTTAGAAGGGAATCTGTTGTATCCCTCTGGGAGAAGAGTGAACCTGTAGTGCCCCTGTGTTGTGTCCCTGACCCAGGGAGCACAGGGAAGCACAGACACTAGCTGGTCTGTGCTTGGCCTGGATCTAGGGGTCCCAAGACAGTTGCAGAAGTTCTCACTCACTTGGCAGACTTGGGGGCAGGATCTCCAGAGGTTTGCAGAGGTCCTGATGCCATGGTAAATGTTTGCAGTGATGCGGGTGCGTGAGTTTTGGTCTGCAGGAGTCCCGCGGGTGAAGCGAAGATGAAGCTTTCCCACAGGCTCACCGGGCAAGGGCTGCACTGGATCTGGGGTGCCCAGAGAGTCGCTGAATTTCTCCTTCACTCTGGAGGCATTGCTTCGGTGCCTCCGGAAGTTGCAGGGGTCCTGCTGGCATAGGAGAGTTTCTCACCCTCGCAGGTGCCTCAGTTTTGGTAAATTTCTTGTAGAATTCAGCTTTGAATCCAGCAGGACCTGCACTTTTCTTTCTTGATTTTTTTTATTACATATCTTATTGCATTGGTTGTTATTGTGCTATTGAGAGTGGTTCTATCTTGTTGATTCAGTTTTGCAAATGTGCACCTTTCTAGGAATCTGTAAATTTCGTCTGTGTATTCTATTCTGTGAGAGTAAAATTTCTCAAAGTAGCTATTGATAATCTTCTGAATTTCCACTGGGTCTGTGGAAATTACACTCTTTTCATTCCTTATTGCTTGTATTTGAATTTTTTCTTTCCAGTTTCTGATGAGGTTAGCTAGGACCTTATCGATTTTATTTAATCATTCAAAGAACCAGCTTTTTGATTCATTATTTCTTTGAACTGTTTTCTTTATCTCATTTCATTCATTTCTGCTTTAATCTTTATGATTTTTTTTCTCCGTCTTTGGGCTCTGGGTTTGCTTTGCTCTTTCTTTTCTAGATGATGGAGGTATAGCATTAGGGTGTTTATTTGAGCCCATTCTGTTTTGCTAATATGTGAGTTCACAGCTATGAATTTCCCTCTGAGAACTGCTTTCATCACATCCCATAAATTCCCATAAGTTGTGATCGCATTTTCATTGAATTGTAGATATTGTTGAATTTCTTGTTTAATTTCATCTGTGATCCATTGATTGCAGAATAGTGTGTTATTTAATTTCCATGTATTTTTTTCAGGTTTCTTTTGTCATTTATTCCCAGGTTTATTGCACTGTGGTTAGATAATATGCATTAATTAATTTCTGTTTTCTTTCACATACTTAAGCATGACCTATGGACTAGTATATGATGTATTTTAGAAAATGACACATGTGTAGCTGAAAAAACGTACATCCAGCTGTGTTTGGGTGGAACACTCTTTATATGTCCACTAAGTACATTTCTTCCAAGCTCTGGGTCAGTTCTGCTACTTCTTTGCTAATTTTTTGTCTGTTGACCTATCTTTTTGGGACAAGGGGGTGTTAATTCTCTTGTTTAGTATGTGGCATTGATGTTAGATGTTTCATGTCCATTGAGATATGTTTATTATTTGGGTGCTCCCTTGTTTGCTTTGTACATATTTATGAGTGTTACCACTTCCTCTTGAATTTTTCTCTTAACCAGTCTACAGTGGCCTTCTTTATTTCGATCGACGATTCTTGCTTTCAAGTTGAGAGTGTTTGAGAACAGGTTTGCTACCCCTGTTTTTTTCTGAGGTGCAAGGGCATGTAGTATTGTTTTCCAACATTTGACATTCAGCCTATGAATGTCTTTATGAGTTAAATGTGTTTCTTGTATACAGCATATTGGTGGATTTTTTTTCCTAGTTCACTGTGCCAGTTTATTTCTCTTAATTGGGGAATTGCGTCCATTTACATTGATGGTTATAATTGAGATGTGTTGATTTATAATTGACATGTTATTTACCTGTTGTCGTTTACTCCTTTTTCTCCTGTGTTTAATTTTTTTCCCTATTTAGTGTGTTCCTTCTGTTCTCTTCCGTGGAGTTCTGATCATTTTGGTCCCTCTTCAGAACATGTTTCAGTAGTCTATAGGATTGGCGTTGTCATCTTGAAATTCTTTAGTTGTTTTTGGCATGAAATTATTTCACTTCTCCATCAAACTTGAAAGAGAGTTTTGCATGTTATAGTAGTCTGGGCTGGAATTTGTTTGCCTAGAGGACTTGAAGTACTCTGCTCCATGCTCTTCTTGCCTTCATGGTTTGTGAAGAGAAATCGGCTTTAATTCTAATGGGTTTTCCTTTGAATGTGATCTGCTTCTTTTCCCTAGTGGCTTTCAGTATATTATTCTTGCACTGAATTTCTGGGATCTTAAGTATTATATGTCTCAGTGTGTTTTTATTTTTTTTTTATTTTTTTTTTTCAGTGTGTTTTTAATTGGGTTGAGGTTACTTGGCATTCTATATGCTTCAGTTACCTGAATGTCAGATTATTTCCTCATATTTGCAAAGTTTTCTGCTCTTACTTTTGCCCATATTTTTTCTTATTGATACTTATTAGCCTCACATTATTCATCTTTGCATTGTTTTGAAAGTAATGAATTTCTTTTTCCTGCATCGTAGTGGTTTTCAAGAGCTTTTTCCTTACCTTTCATTAGACGTACCAGCATCTTCAAGATCTGAAACTCTGCCTTCACTTTCATTCAAATGGTTTTGCATTCCTGTGATTGAGGTTTTAAGTTCCTTTATATCTCTTTGATTCTGCTTCACGTGATCTATTTCTTTCCTGTGTTTCTCATTCAAAGAATCCGTCATTTTTCTAATCTCCTCTATCTTTATATCAATGTCTTGTTTAGAAGCTGTTATTAATTCTTTTACTGCAGAGTATTTTCAGGTCAGTCTTCCTCCATATGTTTCTGTATTTGAATATTTACTTCAGATACTATGAGTTCAGAGAATTATTTTTTATTTAAGAAATTATTTCAGTTCTGAGTTCCTCTATGCCCTTCTGATGTTGCTTTTTTCCTTCTGATGCTGTGAATTCGTACATTTTATCTGAACTAGTGTCCTCTGCACTTGTTCTGGTTGGGCATTGTGTTTCCTCCATATGTTTCTGCATTTGATTCTTTACTGCAGATGCTTATAATTCAGGGATTTCTTTTTTCATTTTTGATCTGAGTTCCTCTATACTTTTCTGCAGTTGTTTATTTCAGAAGCTCTTGATTCACTGATTTCAGCTGTGTGTTTCCCAATTTTTCTCTGTGCTAGTATCATCTGTACTTGTTATGCCTGGGCCTGGGGTCTGAGATTGCATTTTGCTCATTCTTGTTGTCATTTTGTATAGCACTGTCTTCTGACGTTTGTTGTAGAGCTTTGGTGCAGTTATAACCTTAGCACTTATTGAAATTTGGATGCAGATCTTTCAGGTTTGAGTTTTCAGTTATGCTTTGCTTGGGTCTAGCTTACATGTTTAGCTCCTTCTTTGCACAGCCCTTTGAAGTGAATTTGTTGTGACCCTCTGTGCAACAGTGAAACTGTGGTGCTTCTCTGTTGTGCCCATGTCCCAGTGTGCATAGGAGAGTGCAGAATCTCTCCCATACACTACCTGGGCCTATACTTGGGCTGGGTGGGGTGATGGAGGTTTCCCAAGAGAGCAAGAAAGCATAGCAGAAAGGGTATTTAGAATGGAGCAGAAATGGTCAGGAGCTGGTGCCTGAAGGTCTCACTCACTGGTTTGTTCTAGCGTTGATCCAGGGAGCCATATTAAATTAATTATAACTATATGAAAGGTATTGAACTGGAAGATACTATAACTAGTTCAATGAAAACTCATAAAACATAAACATGAATATGGATCAAGAATATCAATATGAATATACAAGTTTTGGTAAAACTTTGTTTCATTGTAAGACAGAAAGGTAACTGAATCTCTAGCAGAAATGTACCTATTAGTGACTACAACATACATAGATATGTAAAGTAGTTGAGAGACCATGAAAGTCTAGAAGTTAATAAATAACTGAAAACTGTACACTATAGGCAAGGAAAAGTTCCTACTTTAATAACATTTCTGTTAGAATATTAATGTCTAAAAGAAAGATATTTTGCCCACAAAAGGAATGCAGAAAGCAATATAAGTCATAAGAAAAATTGCTGATGTTATAAATATTTAAAAGAGTAATCTGACAAATATGAAAACTAATTATTATCAATATTTAATTGTATAAATGGTAGAAAATGATTTTATTATATTATGGTGAGTGAGATAAATGTAAATCCACTGGACATGTGACTTAGCATGCTTTTGAGTTGCTGAGTATCTACAAAGGAATGTAAGATAGTCAGAGTAAATGCCTGGCTGTAACCAGAGGAGGTAAATGGTGTGCTAATCACCAGGTAATACTCTCATCAAAACAGAAATTTTTCTAGGGCTTTAAAATTTATTATAAGGTTACTGTTCCCTTAAATGATGTATCCAGTTACTGGGGCAACCAGGTTTATATCATGAACATGCACAGACAGAGACCTCAACAGAACTCAGTGGTCACCCATGACATCACAAAGCCATAAGTGTTACAAAGCCAACTCCTGACCAATAAAAACACAGAGCTTCTGTGATCACTGTCAGTTTCAGCAGCTCCTGCCACAGGACAGTACAAGATGGGGCAATTTTTTCAAGCACCATGACTGGGAAGAGAAGAGGGAACAAGTCTTCGAAGCCCAGAAAGAAGGGAATTTCTCGATCTTCCCGGGCAGAACTCCAATTTCCTGTGAGCCGAGTGGAGCGATACCTGAGAGAAGGTGGCTATGCACAGCGACTGTCCTCTACCACACTGGTCTTTCTCACTGGCATCCTAGAGTTTCTGACAGCTAAAATACTGGATCAGGCTGGCAAGGAGGCTCAGGAGAAGCACAAGAAACTCATCACCCCACAGCATCTGGAGACCGTGATAGAGAGAATCCAGCACCTCCATCCCCTTTTGGGGGATGGTATGAAGTCTCTGCTTTATGAGATGGTCCATGCCAAGGACAACTGAGGAGGACTGAGTCTCCAGTTCTGATGATATACTGTCTACATTCTTATCCAGATGCCCAAGTCCCCATCAATTAGAGAGCCCCTGCTATTGTCACCAGCCATGTCAATAAAGTGATAAAACTGATGCCAGTGCTTCTCTCAGTTTCTGTCACTTTTAGTTAGAGGCGTCTATGGGCATCCAGGACGGGCTACCCATTGAAGGTTTGGGGGGGTGGAAGCATCAATGGGAATCTAGGAGGGGCTACAAATTCAAGATTGGAGGATTAG
>NW_004524889.1:1474892-1475761 GCF_000260255.1 Octodon degus | reverse complement strand
CCGAGGGGGTGGGAGAGGGTCCGGCCCAAGCTGCGCCTGGGCTGGGACTGTTCCCGCTGGTGCAGGTTAGCAGGAAGCTCTCCACACACTCACCGGACCTGGGCTAGGACTGGGTCTTGCTCCCTTAACTCTTGGGGAGGACAGTGGAGGTGAGAGGGCTTAATCACAGTTTGATCATCTCACCTAGCACAGATGAAATCCAGGAAAAGGTGCAAGCAGAGGCAGAACATTCTTACAAAGAAATCTCCAAGTTTTTCATGATGACAGTCATGTTGATTATATAGGGAAATCAAAGTTATTATTCTGTGTGTCCTCAACACTGTTTAAATAACAGCAGTCTGTTCTTGTTCCACTTGGTCATTTTCTGATAAAACTAATTTTTTTAAAGAAAAGGGTATATTGGTTTAGAAAGTATAAATTAAATAACTAAACAAAAATATTTTATTCAGACATAGTGAGGTTAAGATTCAGACACATAGTAAGGTTAAGCTTAACACCCTAGGTTGTAGGGTAATAACAATAAGCTTGTCTTCTGGATGGATAGCAACCTAAGTTTGCAAATGAAAATTAGAGAGAAAAGAGGGCCCCAAAGAAAGCCAATATTTTGGCCCTAGCCTTCGAAGGTCAATAAAGAGTCAGGACATATGAGAATTTGCACTGTAACGTCATGTAACTCTGTAGCGTTCCAAATTTTCTGATCAAGGAGATTATGGGGCCAAAGAGGAAAGGGACTGATGATGTAGAGTGTGCCTAAGGAGAGTTACATGGAGAGAAAACATTCTCTCAGGCTTTCACGGAGAACACATTGGCCAACAATGACCGTGACTGATCCACATGGCTGACATTGACAAAGGATCTACAATCTGAGG
>NW_004524889.1:1469001-1473667 GCF_000260255.1 Octodon degus | reverse complement strand
AATGAGGATCCATGGCCCCAGGTCATCTCACTCACTGGTCAGGACTGCGCTCCTGGTCTATTCAGCATCCTCCAGCCCGGGTCATCTCACTCACTTGCCAGACCTGTGCCCTGGGCCTGTTCAGGATCCCGCGGCCTGGGTCATCTCACTCACTCGCCCGGCCTGCGCTCTGCACCTGTTCAGTATCCCGCGGCCTGGATGGTCTCAGTCACTCGCAGGGCCTGCGCTCTGGGTCTATTCAAAAAGCCGGTTCTTTAAGTATAAAATAAATATAAGACTCTAGTTGACCTCAACAAAAAGAGGAAAGAAAAAAATTCAAATGCAAGCAATAAGGGGTGAAAAGGGTGCAATCACCACAGACTCATTGGAAATTCAGATCATAAATAGCTACTGTGAGAAGCTTCACTCTAAAAGAATAAAAGACACAGAAGAAATGGACATATTCCTAAAAAGGAACAAATTACCAAAAGTCAATCAAAACGATATAAGAACTCTCAATAACACAATAAGAGATAATGAAATAGTAAATGTAATAAGAAACCTATTGAAAAAGAGAACTCCAGGTCCTGATGGATTCACATCTCAATTCTGTAAGAAATTTACAGAAGACATAACCATAAAACTCCTTAAACACTTCAATGAAAATGAAAAGGAAGCTATCCTCCCAAAATCGTTTCTGGAGCCAAGTACTACATTGATAGGAAAAGCAAGAAAAGGCACAACTAAAAAAGAGAACTACAGACCAATCTCCCTCATGAACATAGATGCATGAATCCTCCATAAAATACTAGCAAATGAAATACATCAAATCATCAAGAAGATTATACACCCTTATGAGGTAACATTTAACCGAAGAATGCAAGGATGGATCAATATAAGTAAATCTATAAATACACTACATCAATAAAGACAAACTCAAAAACCACATGATCATCTCAATGGAAGCAGAAAAGTCTTTTGAGAAAGTTCAACACTCATTCAATTTCAACATCCTACAGAAAATTGGAGTAGATGGCCTGTTCCTCAATCTTATAAAAGCCATCTAGGAGAACACAATGGCTAACATAATTCTAAATGGGGAAAAACTGAAAACTTTTACTGACATATCTGGCACAAAACAAGGATGTCCTCTATCACCACTCCTATTCAATATAGTTCTGGAATCATTAGCTAGAGCCAATAGACAGGAGAGAGAAATAAAAGGAAAAAGAATAGTTAAACTAAAAGTTAAACTATCCTTGTTTGCAGATGATATGATACTTTAGTTGGAACACCCAAAAATTTCCACCCAGAAGCTACTAAAATTAATGTACAAGTTAAATATCATAGCAGGATACAAAGTCAATACCCAAAAGTCAATAGCATTCTTTACACAGATAACAAACACACTGGGAGGGAAATGAGAGAAACAATACCTTTTACAATAGCACCACAGAAAAGGAAATACTTAGGAATTAACCTAACTAAGCAAATCAAAGATCTCTTCAAGGAAAATTACAATACCCTTAGAACAGAGATTGCATAGGATTTCAGAAAATGGAAAAATATTCACTGCTCCTGCATAGTAAGAATTGCATTGTGATGATGGCAATGCTCCCAAAATTGGTATACAGTTTTAATGCCACGCTATCAAACAACCAGCAACATACCTCACATACCTAGAGAAATTATTCATGAAATACATTTGGAATCAGAAAGATCTAGAATAGCAAAGCAATCCTGAGCAACAAACACAAGGCAAGAGACATTACAATTCCTGACTTGAAGTTATTCTAAAAAGCTACTGTTTAAACTCAGCATGGTTGGCAACAAAATAGACCTGTGGATCAATGAAATAGATTACAAGAGTCAAAAGCCTGTACTTAGCCAACTTATCTTCAACAAAGGGGCCAAACATGCTTAGTGGAAGAAAGATAGACTCTTTAACAAATGGTGCTAGAAAAAACAAACAAAAAAAATAAGCAAAAATAAGTGGTGCTAGAAAAACTGGCTCTCTACATGCTGAAAACTTAAATTTGACCAAGGTCTATCACCATGCACTATGCTAAAGTCAAAATGGATTAAAGATCTAAACATTAAAACAGAAACACTAAATCTCCTGGAAGACTAATTAGGAGGACTGCTTGAAGACAGAGTTTGGCAAAGATTTCACGAAAAAAAATCAAATTGCATGTGTAATAGTTGAAATAATTAACAACTGGGACCTCCTCTTATTTAGAAACTTTCGCGTCAAAAGAAATTACAATCAGAGTGAAAAGACAAAGCACTAACTGGGAAAAATATTAAATAATAAGAACTCAGAAAAAGATCTTCTCTAAAGAATTTATAAAGAACTAAATAATTAAGATCCCAAAATTTAAAGATCAAATCCGGGCATGAGTATTGGAGAAGAGCACATTCATCTTAGAAGACGAAATTATACAAGCTAATAAATACATGAAAAAAATGTTCCACATCACTAGCTATCTCTGATATGCCAAATAAGACCAGTACTGAGATACCATCTCATCCAGAAAGAACAGCTATCTTAAAGAAATCAATCAACAACAAATGTTGAGAAGTTGTGGGGAAAAAGGAATCCTTCTCCACTGCTGGTGGAAATATAGACTGGTGCATCCATTATGGAAGTCAATATGGAGACTCCTTAAAAAATGAGGAAAAGAAATCCCATTCAGTGCAGGTATCGCCCCACTGGCAATATTTCCAGGGAACTGAAAACATCATATCATAGTGATATATGTGCACCTATGTTTGTAACAGCACAATTTGTGATAGCTAATCTTGGAAGCAAACAAAAAGCCCATCATGTGAGGAATGGATGAAAAATTTGTGCTGTTTTTTAATTTTTATTTTTCTTCCATAATTTTATTGAGAAACAAATAGCAATGAGACAGTTTCAATCCAAATTTGTAGGACAGTTTCAATAATTAACACATTGCATACATACTTCCTAGTGGTTAATTGCTGTACAAGACGTGGACATGATATCATTTTTACAAACACCATTAGAACAAATCCCTCTATTCATTAAAAGAATGTAACTATATATCTATCCTATCCACTTTGAATACACAGATACAAAATGGACATTCATATTGTATCCTCTTATTTATTAAGTTTCATTATTTGAATATTATAGGTGTGTAAACTCAGCAAAATATTCTAAAAGAGTCCAGTAGTCCATAATAATATTGGGTCTTCCGCTTGGCTGGCAATGTTAGAAATTGTTCACCTGAGTCCCCTACAGCTCAACATAACCTCATGGCTTTACTTCTTATATTTAGTTTTTATACTTTCCTCTGGATGGTTAAGACCAAGGTAAAGCAGGACACATGCAACAAGAGTTGTAGCTTTTGGGTCTGATAAGTTCAGTGAAATCCCCTCAGGATTTATCCTGAGATCCTGTACCTCAGATTTTATAACTTTTGTCAACGTAGCCATGTTATTAAAATACGGCCATTTCTTGGACAATGTGCTCTCTGTGAAAGCCCGAGGTAATATTTTCTCTCCATGTGATTCTCCTTAGGCAAATTCTACAACATCTATCACTTTCCTCTTTGGCCCCATAATCTCCTTGATCAGAAAATTTCAGAAACTACTGAGTTACATTACATTACATTACATTACAATTTGCCATATTTCCTGAGTCTTAAATGACCTTGGAAGGCCTGGGCTAAAATGTTGTCTTTATTGCAGCCATCATTTTTCTCTAATTTTTTGTCTGCAAGCTTAGGTTGTTAACCCTCCAGAAGTGAAGGTTATTGTTATTACCATACAACCTAGACTGTGAATCTTAGCCCCACTATCTGTTTGAATATCAAACATCTTAAGTTTAAAGTGGAATAGGTATTTTTCATGAAGTATTGGTATGTTGAAATTTACCTACGGAATATGACAAAAAACATTTTAAAAAGTTAAAATGTTTTTTAAAAATAGGAATGAAGAATTATGTAATTCTTATATTTACACAAAAGTCCAGAAATCTAAATATATACAACATTGTAGCAGGAAAGTCCTGCAACATTCCCTTTCCCGTCACCTATGTTCATTCACCACCCCCTTCTTTTTGAAAAATCATTAACAGCGAGAAAGCACAGTGGCAACTGGCATGTCAGGACAAGCAGCCTGTATTCAGAAGACCACAATGATAAGCACTCCAACTATGACATTACTATTACAAATTGCCATCTTCAGTGCAGTTGCTTAGTTCACAGGTGTCTGTATATATATTTAGTCAGGGTGAGAATCATTCAAATTAACTGCATGATTCAAAAATCTTCTGAAGATTCTTGGGATCATTGCCTTACCCATCTTCTACATAGTATTGTGTGGCTTGCAACTGTCATGTTTCCTAGCTCTTCTCCTTGCTCTCCTTTCATTGTATAGACCTCAAGTACTTGCTTTCCTCTTAGTTGCATTATACCTTTCTATTTGTATTTCTTCTTTTGAGTTCTTATACTAGGGAAAATATTTACACATGTGTTTCTGGTTTATTTGAATTATGAGTACAGCTTCATGTATATCACTTCAATATAAAGGCTTTGAGTTTATCATTCTTTATAGCTGAGCAATACTCCGCTGTATAAAAATACCACATCTTTTTCATCCATTCCTCAGGTGATGGACATCTTGGTTGTTTCCAAGATTTGGCTATCACAAATTGTGC
>NW_004524889.1:1458183-1459099 GCF_000260255.1 Octodon degus | reverse complement strand
TCCCTCTGAGAACTGCTTTCATCGTATCCCATAAATTCCAATATGTTGTGCTTGAATTTTCATTGAATTGTAGATATTGTTGATTTTTTTTTAATTTCATCTGTGATCCCTTGGTTGCTGAGTAGGGTATCATTTATTTTCCACATATTTAGGGTGTTTTTCTGGTTTCTTTTGTCATTTATTTTCAGTTCCATTGTGCTGTTGTCAGATAATATGCATGGGATAATTTCTGTTTTCTTGCATAGTCTTAAGCATGACCTGTGCTGCAGTATGCATTCTATTTTAGAAAATGACCCACGTGCAGGTGAGAGAAAAGTGTATTCATGTGTGTTTGGGTGGAACACTCTGTATATGTCCACCAAGTCCATTTGTTTTAAACTCTGGTTCAGTTCTTTTATTTCTTTGCTAATTTTTTGTCTGGTTGATCTGTCTTCTTGGGATAAGGTGGTGTTAAGGTTTCCTGTTCAGATTGTGGTATTGGATATTATATTTTTCATGTCCACTAAGATTTGCTTTATATAGTTTGGTGCTCCTGTGTTTGTTGCATACATATTTATGAGTGTTACCTCTTCCTCTTGAATTTTTCCCCTCTCCAGTATATAGTGACCTTCTTTGTTTCACTTGTTTATTGTTGGTTTGAAGTTGAGACTCTCTGAGAATAGGATTGCTACCCCTACTTTTTTCTGAGGAGCTGGGGTGTGTAGTATTATTTTCCATCCTTTGACTTTCAGCCTATGAATGCCTGAAGGATTACACCCCAGGCCTGTATGCCAGGCCTGATCTGAGTCTGGAAGGGACAAGGTGGAGCAGGGAGGAAAGGAAGCTCTCTCACACACTCACTGGGCCTGGGATAGGGCTGGATCTTGTTGTTCCCTTGAAAATGGTGATAATTCTCAGTGGGCAGGCGAGGTGGGGG
>NW_004524889.1:1455878-1457623 GCF_000260255.1 Octodon degus | reverse complement strand
CCTAGTATTTGATTACTTGGACTATTTCTCATGAAGTTTTGTTTTTGTTCATGAACTGGCTGCCTACTCGCATGTCTTGAAGATTCCCCCCCACCCCCAATTTGACTTCCAGGGGATTTAGTGTTCCAGTTTTAATGATAGGAATGTAAACAATTTTGAGTTTAGCTCATTGCCTAAGTGGTTCTCCACATTCCAAAAGACAAATTTTTAATACATGAAATATCTAATAACCAACATCACAATCTTAACAGGGTACGTTATCAAACCCTTATCTCAAAAGGACAAAATAGTCACCCAGTCAAAAATTTAGCAAAGGAGTAGCAAAACTGAACAAAACAGAGCCGCCCATGCCCAGGACCTGCAAGTGAGTGGGAGAGCTTCCGCACTCCGCTGTGCCAGCTGGACCACTCTGGACGAAACCAAGGCTCACCACATGAGTGAAAACTTTAGCGTTGCACTCGGGACCACTGCACCGCTACAGAGCCAGTACAAGCCTGCCTTGTGACTGAGAACTTCTGCTGTAATCTCAGGACCCCTTCAGATCCACATAAACCCAGGTCCGGTGAGTGTGTGAGAGAGCATCTACACACTTCTGTGTGCCTTGGAATCCTGGAGACCAAGTCCAGGACTGGCATAGAAGCCGTGGGTAAAACTCTGCACCTGAAGTCCCTGCAGAGAGACTAGGGGCCAAAACAACCCAGGTTATCAAGGAGCAGAACACCTTGCCAGAGGGCACAACAGGTTCAACTCCAAATACTGCAGCAGGAAGGAGCTGAGAACAATAGCCAGAGAAAAACCAGGCACAACTGCTTGAATTCAAACTTTGTAGATCAGCACCCATGTTTCAGTAGGTGCTAAGGTTATAATTGCAACAATGCTCTACACCAAAAGTCAGACTGCAGTGCTATACAAAATGACAACGATAAGAAGCAAAATGCAAAATCAGATGCCTAGCCCACACAGAACAAGGGCAGAGGACACTAGCACAGCATAAGTGTCTGAATTAAAAGGGTCTGAACTAAAGAAACAACAGCAGCAATGTATAGAGGAACCCACATCAGAATTAATAACTGAAATAAATAAAGAAATATCTGAATTATTTGCGCTGAAGTAAAGAATCAAATCACACGGATAACCATTGAAGGAATTAGCAACTGGGACCTCCTCCTACTGAGAAGAGTTTTCACATCAACATAAATTACCAACAAAGTGAAAAGACAACCCACAAATTTGGAAAAAATATTGACGAATAAGAACACCGACAAATGCCTGCTCTCTAGAATTTATAAAGAATTTGAAAAACATTAGGGTGCCAAAATATAAAAACCCAACCCAGAAGTGGTCAGCCGAGATGAACACACACTTCTCAGAAAACGAAATTAAAGAAGGGAACAAATACATAATGAAATGCTCCACATTACTAGCCATCCGTGAAATGCAAATTAAGACTACTGAGATACCATTTCACCCCACAAAGAATGGCTACCTTAAAGAAATCAGCCAAAAACAAATATTGGAGAAGCTGTGGGGAAAAGAGAACCCTTCTCCACTGCTGGTGGGAATGGAGACTGGGGCAACTGTTATGGAAATCACTGTAGAGACTCCTTAAAATCTAGGACTGGAAATCCCATTCAAACAAGCTATCTCCCTTCTGGAACTATTCCCTGAGGAACTGAAAACATCATATCACAGTAATATATGTGTACCTATGTTTATAGCAACACAACTTGTGATAGCCAAATCTT
>NW_004524889.1:1443017-1454231 GCF_000260255.1 Octodon degus | reverse complement strand
AAAAATAAAAAAATAAAAAAAAGAAATTAATATAACAAAAAAAATGAAAAGAAAAATAGAAACAAGAGGAAAAATGTCACAGGACTGTCCGGTTGAAATGCTGTATATGGTTATATTTCTAAATTTCAGTGCAAAAATATGATTGTTTATTGATATTTTTTTATATTTTTAATCTTTCTTTCATATTCTTTAGGGACTTAAAGTTGAACACATCAGTACTGGATGGAAAATACCTGTTCTATGTTATGCCTAAGATGTTTGATATTCAGAGAGATAGTTAGGTTAAGCCCAATGGCCCATTTTGTTGGGTAATAATCAGCTTCTCTTCCTGAACGTTAGCAACCTAAGCTTGCAGACTGAAAATTCGAGAGAAAGAAGGGATGACAGGACAACCAATGTTTTGGACCTAGCTTTTCAAGGTCAGTGAAGACTCAGCACATAGAAGAACTTATAAAGTAACTCAGTTGTGTCCCAAATTTTCTGATCAAGGAACTTATAGGGCTACAGAGCAATGTGATCAATGATGTAGAGTGTAACTAAGGAGAGTCACATGGAGAGAAAAGTTTCTCTCAGGCTTTCACAGATAGCAAATTGGTCAAACAATGGCCGTGACTCATCCACATGGTTAACACTGACAAAGGATGCACAAATTGCTGTACGGGGCTACAGGATTAATCCTGAAGGGAATTGCCTGTCCTTATCAGATACAAAAGTTACATTTCTTGTTATATGCGTCTTGCTTTATCTTCGTCTTATCCATCCATTAGAAAGGTTAAAAGGGTGAATCTTTGTTGGTGTGTTGAATTGTAAAAGGCTTAGGTCCTCAGCTTCTGACACTGCCAGTCTTGTGGATGACCCAATACTATTATGGACTACTGGACTATCTATATTGTAATATTTTGCTGAATTCACACACCTTCAATGTTTAAATTACAATGGAATACCCTTCTCTGACTAAACGTAACAAAAAAGGGATAGAAATGAATAAGCATTTGTGTCTGTATATACAAAAATATTTATGATAGATATACATCTACTTTCTCTTAATTCAAGGAGAAGAAATATTTGTACTAATAATGTTTGAACAGGATAACATGTCAGCATCTTGTACTATGAATAGCCACTAAGAAAATAACAATATGTAATGTATTAATTATTGAAACTTTCCTACTAATTTGTTTTGAAATTATCCCATTGCTATTTGTTTCTGAACAAAATTATTTGAAAAATAGAAAAACACCATAAATATACACTCTATAATTATAATCTATTTTTATTACATTACACCATTCAGATGGAGTGGTAGAGTAGTAATGTAAGTCTTAACTTTTAGAACTATTACAAAATAAAGCAATAAAATCTTTAATGAAGTGATTTACATTTTACTAAAGCATTTTGCTTTTCATTTCTTTGTACAATTGGAAGGTTATTAGAAATAGGGTTGTCAATTTTATTCAGTCCTTGAATCCTAAAAGTTCCCAAAATTTCCTGGCATACAGTAAATGCTATATAAAATAATTTAAAATTTAAAAATAAAACTGAACCAAACCTTTGAACAAATGGATGTAGTAAACATTTACAGTGTTCCACCTAACAACATGTGAATATACTTTAAACTGCGCATGGAACATTTTCTTAAATGGACCACATAATAGTACATGGATCATGCTCATGTATATGAAAAAAATAGAAATTATTCCGTGCATATTACCTAGCCCCAGTGAAATGATACTGGAAACTAACAACAAAGGAACCACAAAAACCACATAAACATATAGAAGTGAAGTAACACTGTCCTAAGCAACCAATGCATTACAGATTAAATTTAACAAGAAATTAAACAATATCTACAATCCAATGAAAATTCAAGGAAAAGTTATGGATAATTGTGAGATGCAATGGAAGCAGTTATCAGAGGCATATTTATAGCAATGAAGTCACACATTGGGCAAAGTGAAAGAACAAATAAATACCCTAATGCTGCATGTCAATCTTCAAGAAAATTAAAAGCAGACTAAGCCCAAAGGCTAAAAATAGGGCAAAATTATAAAGAGTAGAGCAGAATCTAATTCTTTTGAGAAAAAGAGAACATGCAAGAATTAATGAATGCAAAAGCTGGTCTTTGAAAGCTTAAACAAAATTGATAAACTCCCAGCCAACCTCCTCGAAAAGCGGAAGGAAAAAACTCAAATTCAAGCTATAATGAATGAAATGGGAAAAATTATCACAGATCCTTTGAAAATTGAGAAGATCAGCAATAGCTAATTTAAAAATATTTACTCTCATAGGATGGAGTACATAAAAGATATATAAAGCATCCTACATATCCTACATAAGTGCAAAATGCCAAAACTGAACCAAGAAGATAAAAACTGTGAATATCAGCCAATGAAATTGAAAACGTGATAAAAAGCTTACCAACAATGAAAACCGAAAGTCCTGATAGATTAACAGTTCAATTCTTCACGTAATTTAGGGAAAATTTAAACTAAATACACCTCAAACTGTTCAATCAAATTGAAAAGGAAGCAGTACTCCCAAAATCATTCATGGATCCATGTGTTATACTGAGAAAGGTCCAAACAAACAAAAAGAGACTCACAGGCCTTTCTCCCTCATGAATACAGATGTAAATATCCTCAATAAAATATTAGTGAATAGATTTCACCAAACATCAAGAAGATTATATAACATGACCAGGTAGGATTCATCCCAGAGATAAAAGTGTGGTTCAGCATGTGCAAATATATAAATGTAATGCACTATATGAATACAAAAAAAATCAAAAGTACATGATCAACTTAATAGATAGCAGTTGAGAAATTATTTTATCTTTTGACACTGTGTTAGACATTCCTCAATCTCTACAAAAGATCTAATTTCATCTTTTTATCCACCACTTCTGTGCAATAGGAGATGGTGGCTTCATTCCATCTTTCTGTATGGAGATGTTTGTACCCTGCAGGTGGCCCATAACAGCGGCCATTACAAATCCTCCAAACTCTAAGCAACAAAGCTAACACAGGTACAATGTAGGATGAGTGACTCTACCACAGCAGCCACACATTAGTCAGGAAGATTACAATCTTATTTAAGATATACAGTCTCATTTCTTACTGGCAAGACTGTAAGTTCTAAGGTGCCTCAAAGAAACTGCAAGCTAAGCTAGCTCAGTAACTTGGAGAAATATTGAAAACTTTGACAGCTAGCATTCACTTGACATCTGTTCTTTTTTCTTTAATTGTGTGTTTTTTATTTCAATATAATAAGTAAAGTTCTATTATTAAAAGATCAGGAAGCTTAAGCACAAAGCATTTCCTCTAAAGTATGTATACTATAGAGGTGGTAATTCCCAAGACTACAAGAGCATGTCAATTTGTGATCATTAATTGAGCAGCACCCCTTGCCACATCATGACGGAAGGTGTTCTACATTGATCATCTTACAGAAATGGCTGCCAAAATAGGTTAAATCTATGAGGTTCTTATTTTGAAAAACTGACATTTATCTATATGTGTATACTAGAATTTAACAAGCTAATGAGTAACTCATGGAAGGAGCTATGGTTTTTCACAGAGTGGAAGTTTAGTAATAAATAAATGAAGGAGGGTCTGATGATCCTTGTGGTAAAGGATGATAGTTGATAGTTGATAGTTGATGATATCATTGTAAGCATACGTTTAAATCAGTAGAGATGCAATTTACAAGAACCATTATTTGTCTCTACACACAGAGACATTAATATAAATATGTATATTTTCTTTTTTCTAACAGCTGAGACATCCTAGAAGGAACTGTGCCTCATTAACAATGATCGCATTTACAATCTAGTTCCTGATTTCTACAGCCATGTTTCATTAAAAGGAACCAAGCTTTCAATAAATCACAAGATGTAAGACGAGTGGTAACACACAGATGAGCATAGAGAATTTCATAGTTCTAGCAAACAAGGAAGGCTAAAAGCTGTGGAAAAAAAAAAGTAGAAACAGAACCAATTCCATTAATGAAAAGGTCATGAAAATTGAGATAATTGCTAACTAAAATTTCACAATGATTAAAGGAAAAAGGATTTGAGCAAAGTAGTACTGGAGCACAATTTAAAGCATAGAATAAAAAACCCATAAGAGGATCTGAGGAGATAGTTTGGCAGTCAAAAAGTCAGGATGTCAAGCACAAGGACTCCAATTCAATCATTTGTAGCACACACAGTGCAGGCTCTGAGTGGAGCCAGCCACTGAAATGAGGCGTCGTGGTGAATGCCTGTATTCCTAGCACTGGGGACACTCAGATAAGAAGGATCACCACAAATCTGAGCTGCACAGTGACACACTGTAACAAGTAAATAAATGCATAAAAGATTTTAAAAAATAAAAATAAAACAATGAGAAAAATACAAACCAGGAAAAAAATTTCAACAGATAGATAGATAGATAGATAGATAGATAGATAGATAGATGATAGATAGATAGATAGATAGATAGATAGATAGATAGATAGATAGATAGATAGATATTTTGTTCCTCAGGCTGAGGTACATATCTCCTATGGGTTAAGTGTGGGCTACTCATCTTGAGGTCCCTCAAAAGAATACGGTAATGAAAATGAAAACTAAAATAAGAGTTAGAAAATCTTGACAAATACTTTTTCAGCCAAACAGTTGTGGATATCATCAACAATAATTTCATGACATGATGTGATGATATTTTACATGTGAGAATTTACAGAAGCAATGTTCATTTTCCAGTCTAAGATAAAATAACAGATATTCACTTGTTGAAATATATTGTACAAAATACCTGTTATTGTGTCTCAAACTGTCATATTTATCAAAAATAACAGAAGCCAGAGAAACAATCACAGAAAAGATAAATCAAAAGAGGCAAGAGGCTGCCTCCTGGCCCTTCCCACATCATTCATCTGAACAGTACTGATAGCTCTCCTGCTATCATGACTGACAAAGAAGCAGCATTTGATGAGGCAATGGAGAAATGTGTGATCAACACAGAATACAAAATATTGACATAGAATATAACTTTTCTTTATTATTTACTAATGAGTCATGCTCTAGAGTGGCCCAGCCTAATAGCAGAGTGGTTTTGAGATATAACCACTCCATGACAGAAAGATTTTTGCACACATCCACTTGTCCTGGGGACACATGCATCAGATGAACAAAACCATCTTGTAATAGCCAGTGCACAAACCTCAAATGACATGCCGAATTTAATTAATCACACTATGCAAGTGAATAAGGAGTATTTGGCTCAGTTAGTTGGAAAATTAAAATAGAAATCAAGATCAACCGAGAAGGGGAAATAAATGGGGCCAGTTTTATTCCCCAGAACCCTTGCATCATTGTAACAATGACTCCATCCAGACATGCATATCTGTGGACATCAGTAGGAAGGCCACAGGCATTGTTGGAAATCAAACCTTAGTGGTCATGTACTTAGCGCTCCAGCTGACCATAACATCTTCCTAGGGTACATCTGTGCTGCTTCAGACGACAAAAAATTTTTGGATGCAGAGACAATGATTTTTTTTCTGGCCTCTGCTATGTGAATCTCTGTTTAGGTCAGTTTCTGATGGCAAAAATCTTGTGATTCAATGTATTCTGTTTAACAGCACTTCTATACAAAGCCACTCATTTGATGCTCACACTGCAGAAGTGAACTGCCTCTCTTTCAATCTTTACAGTGAATTAATTCTTGCCACCAGATCAGCAGACAAGACTGTTGCTTTGTGGGATCCAAGAATTCCGAAACTTAAGTTGCATTCCTTTGAATCTCATAAGGATGAAATAATCAAGGTTCAGAGGTTTCTTCATAAGGAAACTCTTCTAGAATACAGTGGTAAGGATCACAGACTGAATTTATTGGATTTAAGTAAAAATTGGATGAGAGCCTTCCCCACAACATGCAGAAGATGGCATGTCTGTGCTTTTTATCCATGGTCATCACAATGCCAACAGATCTATTTTCTTTCTGAAATCCCAAAGAACCTTGTGTTATTCATTCTGTATCAGAACAAATTACATGAAATTTTGGCAGATATCAGAGCACATTTATAATGACAAAGACCCTGAAGGTTGAGTAGATACTGGAGAAAAAGTATCATATTGATATGTCTAAATTCATGGTTTAGACTCCCCTTTTGTATTTCCACACTGAGACTGATTTGTCATTTTTTTGAGACATACAGTCTTTGTCCAGCTATCCCTCCATAATAAGTACCTCAGCATTCCTGGTGCCATTTAAGAAACATTAAGGCAAAACCTGGGCAGGTAGAGGAACAGTGGTAATCTGTGTCTTTTGCCCTAGTGTGCACACATAAACTTGTGCTGGTGCAGGTTCAAACTTTTTAGAAGTTAGAAGGCCCATGAGCAAAGTGTGTGAATCTGGAGGGCTGATTTCTGTGCTCCGTTCACACAGGTGTGGAGCTGTCCTGCACCTCGTCAATCTATTTAAGAATTTAGGATATCCACGGGTACCCTGCATAACTTTGATAAGCTGTGTCCCTTGTACTCTAGAGTACAGGTGTGGTCCTTGTGCTGCTGTTGTTTAAATCTTTTAAGAGCTTAGAAGAATTCTTCATGTCTCATATCCTGGTGAATCTGCCGAACACCCATCACCTACAATGAAGCTTGGGTAAGTATAGGTCAGTCACCCCAATTAGTACTGAGAGGCCTCATTAGTCAAATCATAGATATCAGACAGCTTACTTACACTTGCCACACCACTCTCCAACCACTGCCAAGTATTATTGATTACTCAGAGCTTCAGACACACAAAAATACAGGAGAAAAAGGCAGTCCAGTCTTCCAGCCCACCCAGAGCAAATTCAGGAGATAAAGACATATATGAACTTTAAATCACACACCTGATATTTCTGAGATGATAGCAACTGAAGTAATGAAAAATGTGCATCAGGGTAGAGAAGGAATAAGATGAGAAATGGTCTCTCAGGTCAAAAAAAGAAATAACAATTGTGAAACAAATTCCAAGCAGAGTTGAAGAAGGCATAGATAGAAAAATAAAGAATAGAAAAATTATGGAAACACTCAAAGAACGATGAAGGCAAGATTTAGTATGCATGAAACAGATTCAAACAGATATCCATGATGTTTAGAACTCCATTAAAAGGTAGAAAAATCGCTTGAATGAAACTGGTGATAGACTTTCAGACCTTGAAGACACTGGTACAGTTGATGAATGTGAAAGGAAAGATCTCTGAAAACTCACAAGGCAACAGAAAATAACAATTTTGCAACTGTAAGAAGACAAAAAGGAATGTAATACAAGAATAATAATTGTCTATTAAGCAGCATGAAACAACACAAATAACATAAAAACACTATTTTAAAAAGTACTATCATAAAATTTTCTAAACAGGAAAATAGTGTCAGTCACACACTTAAGGGAGGCATATAGAATTCCAGACAACATTAATCAAAATAATATACCGAGACATATAATGGTCAAGATCTCAGAAAATGAGTGAAAGCATGGAATATTAAAAGTTTCTAGAGAAAAAGAAAACTAATTGTCTACAATGGAAAGCCATCAGAATCAGAGCATATTTCTCAAACCATACCATCAAATCAAGATGATCTTGAAGTGCAGTACATCAGGTCCTGAAAGAAAATAACTCCCAAAATAAATTGTTGTATCCCGCAAAACTATCTATCAGATTCAATGCCAAGAAAAGATTCTGCCATGAAAAAAAAACAACCAAAAACTGAAGAAATTTATGATAACCATACAAACCTAGAAAGGTTACTGACAGATATTCTGGAAAAAGACAGAAGTGACCACAGCTTAAACAACAGAAAAGAGCCAACAAATGAACAATAATTAAACTGAGGGAAATATAAATAGTATATAGCAGAAAAATAACATGACAAAGATATGCCAATATTTATCAGTTATGACCATTCATGTAAACTGCCTCAGTTCACCAATTAAAAGAAAGAGACTAGCAAAGTGGATTAAGAAAAAATTAGGTGCCAGGGAGAGGCTCAGTAAAATAAGTACTTCTCTGGCAAATGGAAGGGCCTGAGTTTAATGCTCCATTCAGCAAAAAAAAAAAAAAAGAAGGAAAAAAATCCTACACGATGTTGCATAGAAGAAACAAACACATTTAACTCAAAAGAAAATCCACAGATTATTAGTCAAAGAGTACAAAACTATTCTTCATGACACAGGAAATCAGAAAGCAGCAGTGGTAGCTATTCTGCTTGCTGACAATATCAAAGTGAAACCAAAAATTAATCAAAAAGTTAAAGAAGGTCAGTACATACTTGTTACATTAAAACTGCAACAGCAAGAGATAAAAATTATAAATATATATGCTCACAACTTAAGAGTACCTACCTACATAAAACAAAGTTTAACAGACATGAACATTCAAATATTATTACAACAGTAATTGGTTATTTGAATGTAGCACTCTCACAAAGCTATAGATCAAGTATGCAAAATGAAGCAAAGAAATAACAGAAGAAATCCAACTTGTGACAAAATTGACTTGATAGACCTTCATAGGGTATTTACCAAGGAAAACAGAATGAATATTCACCTGAACAAATGAAAGTCCCCAACATAGAATATAGACTAACACAGAGAATATTTTATTGTTTCTGCAGCTTTTTTTCATAATTTTATTGAGAGACAAATAGAAAAGAGACAGTTTCAAATAAAATTGGTATGAGAGTTTGAATAATTAACACATTGCTTACTCTCTTCATAGAGGCTATTTGCTGTACAAGATGCAGACATGATATCCTATTTACAAACACTATTACAACAAATCCCTATATTCATTAAGAGAATGTAACTATATATCTATCCTAACAATTCTGAATACATAGATACAAAATGGACCTACATCTGTATCCCATTTTTCTTTAGTTCCATTATTTGAAAAGGTGTGTTACGTAAAAAATATTCTAAAATAGTCTAGTAGTCCATAATAGTATTGGGTCTTCCTCTTGGCTGGCAGTGTCAGAAATTGTTGACCTGAGTCCCATACAGCTCAACATAAAATCATGGCTTTACTTCTTATAATTCGTATTTATACTTATTTCCTGGATGGTTAAGACCAAGATAAAGAAAGACTTATGCAACAAGAGTTCTACCTTTTGGATCTGATAAGATCAGTCAAATCTATTCAGGAATTTTCCCTGAGATCCTGTACCTCAGATTGCACATCCTTTGTTAGTGTCAGCCATGCATATGACTCGGGGCCGTTGCTTGGACATTGTGCTCCGCGTGAAAGAATGAGAGAATATTTTCTCTCAATGTGAATCTCCTTAGGCACACTCTATATCAACGATCTCTTTCCATTTTGGCCCCATAAACTTCTTCATCAGAAAATTTGGGACACTACTGAGTTACATGATGTTACAGAACAAGTTCTCATTAGTCCTGAGCCTTAATTGACCTTGGAAAGAGAGGGCCAAAATGTTGGCTTTCCTAGCGACCATCCTTTTTCTCTAAATTTGGTCTGCAAACAAGTTGTTAAACCTCCAGAAGAGAAGCTTATTATTACTACCATTCAATCTAGGCTGTTAAGCTTAAGTGCATTCTTTGTTTGAATATCAAACACCTTAGGCATAACATGGAACAGGTATTTTTCATCAAGTATTGATACGTTGAACTCCAAGTTCCTATAAAATAAGATGAAAAAACATTTTAAAAATTGAAATATATTTTAAAAATTGTCATAAAGAATTATATACTTCTTTTGTTTACACATAAGTCCAAAATCTAACCATATACAACTTTGTAGCAGTACAGCCTGGCAACATTCCTTTTCTTGTCGACTGCCTTCATTCACCCCACCTTCTTTTGATCAGTCATCTACCCAAGAGACAATACATCAGCAAATGATATGTCATGACAAGCAGCCCTTATTCAGAAGACCAGAATGACAGGAACTCTAATCATGAACCTACTATTATCAATTGCGATTTTCAGTGTAGTTGCTTAGTTCATTCGTGTGTGTATATATAGTTAGTCAGGGTGAGAACTATTCAAATTAACTGCAGGATTAAAAAAATCTTTTGAAAATTCTCTGGATTATTGCCTTATGCATCTTCTACATATAAAAGTATGGCTTGCCACTGTCATGTTTACTGGCTCTTCCCTTTGCTCTCTTTTTATTGTCTAGTCCTCAAGTTCTTGCTTTCCTTTTAGTTTTATTATAACTCTCTATTTTTATTTCTTCTCTTGTGTTCTTATACTAGGGAAACTATACAATATTTACACATGTGTGTCTAGTTTATTACACTTATGAGTATATCCTCAAACGGCATCCAATTCACTTTAAAGGCTTAAAGTTTATCATTTTTATAGATGTGTAATACTCCATTGTGTAAAAATACCACATCTTTTTCATCCATTCCTCAGGTTATGGGCATCTTGATTGTTTCCAGTATTTGACTATCACAAATTCTGCTGCTGTAAACATAGACACACATATATCACTATGATGTGATGTTTTCAGAACCTCTGGGAATATTCCCAGTAGAAGAATATCTTCTTTAAATGGGATTCCCAGACCAAGATTTCTAAGGAGTCTCAACATTGATTTCCATAATGATTGCACCAGTCTCCATTCCAACTAGCAGTAGAGCAGGGTTTATTATTCCCCACAGCCTCTCCAACATTTGTTGTTGGTTGATTTCTTTATGATAGCCATTCTTTATGGGATGAGATGATATCTCAATGTTGTTTTAATTTTCATTTCACGGATGGCTAGTGATGTAGAGTATTTTTTCATATATTTATTTGCTTCTTTAATTTCATCATCTCAGAAGTGTGTGTCAATTTCAGATGCCCATTTCTGGACAGGATCCTTAAACCTTGGGGCCCTGGGTTTTTTAGTTCTTTACAAATTCTAGACAGCAAACCTTTGTCTGAGTCCTTACTTGACATGATTTTCTCCAAATTTGTAGGTTGGCTTTTCACTTTGTTGGTAATTTCTTTTGAAATGCAAAAACTTCTCAATAATAGCAGGTCCCAGTAGTTAATTTTTTTCAAGTTTTTCACGTGCGATTTGATTTTTGTTCATGAATTCTTTGCCTACCCCATGTCTTCAAGAGTTCCTCCTACTTTCTCTTCCAGCAGATTTAGTGTTTCTGTTTTAATGTTTAGATCTTTAATCCATTTTGACTTTAGCTTAGTTCATGATGATAGATCTGGGTCAAGTTTA
>NW_004524889.1:1437560-1442027 GCF_000260255.1 Octodon degus | reverse complement strand
GTATAACATTTATAGATTTTTGAATATTTAACCATCCTTGCATCCTTGGGATGAATCCAACCTGGTCATGGCATATGATATTGTTAATGATTTGCTGTATTGTTTTTGCTAGGATTTAATTGAGGATTTTTGCATATGTTCATGAGGGAGATTGGCCTGTAGTTCTCCTTCTTAGTTGCTTCTTTCCCTGGTTTTGCTATTAATATAATACTTGCCTCCAGGAATGATTTTGGAAGGATTGCATTCTTTTCAATTTCATTAAAGAGTTTGAAGAATATAGGTACAACATCTTCCAAACATTTCTTGTAGATTTCCCCTGTGAATCCAGCCAGTCCTGGACTTTTCTTTGTCGGTAGGTTTTTTATTACATCTCATATTTCATTGGTTGTTATTGGGCTATTTAGAGTGCTTATATCTTGTCGATTCAGCTTTGTTAATTTGTACCTTTCTAGGAATCGGTGCATTTCTCCTGTGTCTTCTATGCTGTGAGCGTAAAGGTTCTCAAAGTAGCTACTGACGATCCTCTGAATTTCCACTGGGCCTCTGGTAATTACACCCGTTTAATTCCTTATTGCTTTTATTTGAATTTTTTCTTTGTTCTTTTTGATGAGGTTAGCTAGGGGCTTATCAATTTTATTTAATCTTTCAAAGAAACAGCTTTTTGATGAATTAATTCTTTGAACTGTATTCTTTATCACAATTGAATTAATTTGTGCTCTAATCTTTATGATTTCTTCCCATCTTTGTGCTCTGGGCTTGGTTTGCTTTTCCTTTTTTGGTTTTTGAAGGTGCAATATTACTGTGCTTATTTGTTCCCGTTCTGTTTTCCTAATGTGTGAGTTGACTGTTATGAATTTCCCTCTGAGAACTGCTTTCTTCGTATCCCTCAAATTGCGATAAGTTGTGCTTGAATTTTCATTGAATTGTAGATATTGTTGAATTTCTTGCTCAATTTCATCTGTGACCAATTGGTTTCTGAGTAGGGTGTCATATAATTTCCATGTATTTAGGGTTTTTTTCTAGTTTGTTTTGTCATTTATTTCCAGTTTCCTTTCATTGTCGTCAGATAATTGCATGGGATAATTTCTCTTTCCTTGCATAGATTTAAGCATGATCTATGGACCGGTATGTGCTCTATTTTAGAAAATGACTCGTGTAGCTGAGAAAAATATGCATTCATCTGTGTTTGCATGGAAGACTCTGTATATGTCCACGAAGTCCATTTGTTTGAAGCTCTGCTTTAGTTCGGTTATTTTTTTCCTACGTTTTTGTCTGGTTGACCTATCTTTTTGGGGTAAGGGGATGTTAAGGTCTCCTGTTAAGATTGTGGTATTGGATATTAGAATTTTCATGTCCATTAACATTTGCTTTATATAGTTGTGTGCTCCCGTGTTTGGTGCATATATATTTATGAGTTTTACCTCTTCCTCTTGAATTTTTCCCCTAACCAGTATATAGTGGTTTTCTTTATTTCACTTGATCATTCTTGGTTTGAATTTGAGACTGTCTGAGAATTGAATTGATACCCCTGCTTTTTTCTGAGGTTCTGATTCATGTAGTATCGTTTTCCATTCTTTGACTTTCAGATTATGTACATTTTTATGAGTTAAATGGGTTTCTTGTGTACAACATATTATTGGATTTTGTTTCCTAATCCTGTGTGCCAGTCTTTTTCTCTTAATTGGTGAACTGAGTTCATTTACATTGATGGTTATAATTGAGATGTATTGACTCACAATTGACATGCTATTTACCTGTTGTCTTTTCCTTTTTTCTCTCCTGCTTTTAAATGTGTGTCCTTTTTAGTTCGTTGAGTCTGATATCTTTTGTGGATTTCTGGTCATTTGGGTCTCCCTCTAGACCCTCTTTCAGGGGCCTATGAAGGGTTGGCTTTGTCATCATGGAATTGTTATTTTTTTCTTCGTCATGGAAGTTTTTCACTTCTCCATCAAACTTTAAATAGAGTTTTTCAGGGTATAGTAATCTGGGCTGAAATTTGTTTTCATAGACTACTTGAAGTACTGTGCTGCATGCTCTTCTTGCCTTCATGAGTTTTGATGAGAAGTCAGAGATAATTCTGATGTCTTTTTTCCTTGAGTGTGATCTGCTTCTTTTCTCTAACAGCTTTCCGTATATTATTCTTGAGCTGAATTTCTGGGATCTTGATATTATACTTCTTGTTGTGTTTCTAATTGGGTTGATGTTTCTTGGCATTTTGTATCCTCAGGTTACCTGAATATTAGATTGTTTCCTCATATTTGGGCAGTTTTGTGCTATTACTTCTGCCCATATTTTTTAATGTCCTTTGTGTTGACTCCTTCTTTTTCATTGATGCTTATTAGTATCACATTGTTCTTCTTTCCATCGCCTTGCAAATGACAAACTATTTTTTCCTGCATCCTACTTGTTTTTAAGAGTTCTTTTCTTTCATTTTACTAGGTGCACCAGCGTCTTAAAGATCTAAAACCTTGTCTTCACTTTCACTTAAACAGTTTTGCAAGCTTGTGATTGAGATTTTAATTTCCTCTATATCTCTTTGACTCTGCTTCATGTGCTCTACTTCTTTCCTGTATTGCTCATTCAAGGAATCCGTCATTTTTCTTTTATCCTCTACTTTTTTTTATCAATGTCTTCTTCAGAAGCGGTTATAAATTCTTTTACTGCAGTGATTTTTCAGATTGGGTTTCCTCCCTATGCTTCTGTAGTTGATTCTTTACTTTAGATGCGATGAGTTCAGATAATTCTTTTTTTTATTTCAGAAAAGAATTCAGCTCTGAGCTCCTCTATAAATTTCTGTTGTTGATTATTTATTATTAGTCCTATTAATTCATACACTTGAGCTGAGCTATTAGAAAAGAAATTAAGCTCTGAGTTCATCTGTAACTTTCTGCTGTTGCTTATTTACTGTCAAAGCTATTAATTCATACATTTCAGCTGAACTAGTGTCCTTTGCATTTGTTCTGGGTGGGCACTGGCTTTCCACCATGTGTTTCTCCATTTGATTCTCTCCTACAGGTGCTATTAATTCAGGGATTACTTTTTTCATTTCCAATCTGAGTTCCTCTATATCTTTATGCATTATTTCTTCACTTCAGAAACTGTTGATTCATTAATTTCAGCTGTGTAATTCCCAATTTGTTCTGTGCTATTGTCCTTTGTACTTGTTATGGGTGGGCTTGTGGTCTGAGATTGCATTTTGCTCTTAGTCATTTGCATTTTGTTTAGAACTGTCTTCTGACCTTTGTTGTAGAGCCTTGGTGTAGTTATAACCTTGGCACCTACTGAAATTCAGGTGCAGATCTACAAAGTTTGCTTTTATCATGCAGTGCTTGGCTTGGGTCTGGATCCTGTGCTCAGTTCCTTCCTCTGCTGCCCTTGGAATGATCCTTTTTTGCCCCTCTGGCAAGATGTTCTGCTCCTGGACTAGCTGAGTGGGTTTGTCCCCTACACTCTCTGCAGGGATTGTAGCTGCAAGGTTTCACCCCTGGCCTGTAGTCCGGGCCTGAGCTGAGTCTGGAAGGGACAAGTTGCAGTAGGGGGGAGAGGAATTTGTCTCATACATTCACTGGCCCTTGGCTAGGATTGGATTTGGGCGTCCCCTGAATATGGCAGAAATTTTCACTCAGCGGTTGGGTGGTGAGGTGCTGTGGAGTGGTTGGTGGGTGTCCCAACAGGGTGGAAGAGGGTTTCACTCACTCTGAGCTTGATCTAGGACCTCAGGTCCTGCCAGCTCAGGGTAGCAGGAAGCTCTCCCACACACTTCCAGAATATTCTTGAGTAAATTCAAAGGAATTGATATTATCCCATGCATAGATTCTGTCCACAATACAAAGGAGCTGGAAATTATTGACAAAAGAATCTACAAAACAGCATAAATCCTGTATATTAAATATCAATCTCCTAACAAAAGAGTGAGCCACAGTTGTAATTAAAGAAGAAATTAAAAAACACAATCAAAGAAAAATGAATATACAACTTAAAGAAATCTGTGGGATACAGTGAAAGATGTCTTAACAGGTAAAATTATAGCATTACATTCTCACATTAGGAAAATAGAAAAGCCCAAATTAATATTCTTATGCAGAATCTCCAGCTCGTAGAAGAAGCACAAGTGAAAGCACAGAGCCCGAGGAAGGCATAAATGTATACAGATCAGAGCAGAAATTAATTTAATGGAGAAGAATAAACAGTACAAAGAATAAAAGAATCAAAGAGTTGTTTCTTTGAAATAATACATAAAATTGATGAACCTGGAGCCACACGAATTAAAAAAGGGAAAGAACAAACACAAAATGGAATAAGTAACTTATGAAATCACTGCAGATCCTATAGAAATTCAAAGTCTCTTCAATACCTACCTCCAGAAACTTTAGTCTCACAGGATGCAAACAGGAAATGGACTGTTTCATAGATACATATGAAAAGGCAAACGTGAGTCAAAAAGATATAAAATCTCTGAACATCCCA
>NW_004524889.1:1425145-1437230 GCF_000260255.1 Octodon degus | reverse complement strand
AGAGACAGAGAGAGACAGAGACAGAGACAGATGGAGAGACACAGAGAGATGGAAAGACAGAGAAAGAGAAAACAACAAGCCAATCACACTAATAAATATAGATGAAAAAATCCTCAATAAAGTACTAACAAACAGAGTGACACAAATGATCAAGAAATTTATACATCATGAGCAAAGTAGATTTATCCCAGGAGTGCATGGATGGTTCAACAGACACAAATTTGTAAATGTAACACACCACACTAATAGAACCAAAAACAAAAAGCACATGATAAGCTCAATTGATGCAGAGGAAGATTTGGAAATTTCCAACAATGTTTCATAATAAAAGCCACACAAAGAATCAGAACAGAAGGTCTATATCTCAAACTGAGAAAAGCCTTCTATGACAAACCAACAGCCAACATCATAAGAAATGGTCAATAACTGAAGGCCTTCACTTTAAAATCAGGAATAAGACAAGGATGTGCACAGTCTGTATGCCTATCCAGTACAGTTCTGGAAACACTAGCAAGAGCAATTATAAGAGAGAGATAAATAAAAAGTACAAGGATTGGGAAAGAACAAATAAAACCATCATTATTTGCAGATGACATGATACTCCATACAGAGGACTAAAATATTCCACCACGAGTATTGTAGATTTAATCAGCAAATTCAGCAATTAGCAGGATACAAAGTTAACTTCCAAAAATCAATAGCTTTTTTGTACAAAAATAACATACTCATTGAGAGAAAATTAGGAAAATGACTCCTTTAGCAATAACATGCATAATATATATTACTTAGGAATCAATGCCACAAAGGAAGGAAAACATTTTTGTAGTCAAAATTAAATTACTCAGAAAAAATAAATTGAAGACGATTCAAGAATATGGAAAGATATTCCGTGGGTCCTCGTTAGTATGTATGAATAATGTAAAAGTGACCATACTCCCACAATTGTTATACAAATTCAATGCAATGTCAATTAAAGTACCACTAGTATAACTCACAGAGCTAGAGAAAATTTTCCTTAAAATCATTTGGAATCAGAAGACACATAGAATATTAAAAGCAATCCTGGGAAACAAAAGGAAGGAAGGAGATATCACATACCCTGACCTGAATTTAAACTATAAAGTTACTCTAATGAAATCAGCATGGGAATGGCATAGCCTGTTTATTAAATGGTGCGGGAAAAACTGGCTTTCCTCATGTCAAAGGCTAAAATTAGACTCATGTCTAGCACCATACATTAAACTACAATCAGAAAGGATCAAAAATTTAGTAGTAAAATAGAAGGCTGGAAAGACAGATCAGTGAACTAATAACCTGCTCAGGAAAGAGCACAGACAGAGGTTTGGTCCCTGTCACCATTGCCATGCCAGCTCATTCCCCAGATGGGCTACACCAATGAATGAGACCGAGTCTGGTGGTGAATGTGGGCATTGCCAATTCTGAGGAGGCAGAAAACAGGAAGATCATGGGAAGTATGAGCTGTGCAGAGAAACTCTGTGCCAAATACATTAAAAATAAATATTAAAACAGTAACAATTCACTTACGGATATTTCGTCAAGATGCATCCACTTACCCGCACAGGCTTCGAGTTTATTTTTATTTATAGCTGAGTAATACTACATTGCATAAAAACACTACATCTTTTTCATCCACTCCTCAGGTGAAGGGCATTATGGTTATTTTCAAGAAGTGGCTATCACAAATTGGGCTGCCATAAAAATAGGCGCACATATGTCCTGATGATATGATATTTTCACGTTTTTTGGGCAAATTCCCAGAAAGGGGATAGCACGACTGAATGAAATTTCCAGTCCTAGTTTTTATGGAGTCTCCACCCTCATTTAGATAATGGCTGTAGCAGTCTACATTCCAACCAGGAGGGGAGAAGAGCTCCTTTTCCCCCACAGCCTCCCTAACATTTATTTTTGGTTGATTTTTTCCCATAATTTTATTGAGAAACAAATAGCAATGAGACAGTTTCAAATGAAATTGGTAAGACAGTTTCAATAATTTACACATTACATACATTCTTCCTAGTAGTTAATTGATGTACAAGATGCGGACTTGATATAATATTTACAAACAACATTGGACGCATCCCTCTATTCATTAAGAGATTGTAACTATATATCTATCCTAATGCACTTTGAATACACAGATAAAAAATGGACATTCATCTGTATCCCCCTTTTTTTAAGTTCCATCATATAAATATTATAGGTGTGTAAACTCAGCAAAATATTCTAAAACAATTCAGTAGTCCATAATAGTATTGGGTCTTCACTTTCCCTGGCAATGTCAGAAATTGTTGACCTGAGTCCCCTACAGCTCAACATAACACCATGGCTTTACTTCTTATACTTCTTTTTAATACATTTCTGCTTGATGGTTAAGACCAAGATAAAGCAGGACCTATGCAACAAGAGTTGTACCTTTTGGATCTGATAAGGTAGGTGAAATCCCCTCAGGGTTTATCCTGAGATCCTGTATCTCAGATGGTAGATCCTTTTTCAGTGTCAGCCATGTGGAAGAGTCATGGCCATTGCTTGGCCAATGTGCTCTCAGTGAAAGCCTGAGAGAATGTTTTCTCTCCATGTGACTCTCCTTAGCCACACTCTACATCATGGATCACTTTCCTCTTTGGCCTCATAATCTCTTTGATCAGAAAATTTGGGATAGTACCGAGTTACATGACGTTACAGTACAAGTTCTCATATGTCCTGATTCTTTATTGACCTTGGAAGACTAGGGCCAAAATGTTGGCTTTCCTAGCAGCCCTCCTTTTTCTCTAATTTTGGTCTGCAAACTTAGGTTGTTAACCATCCGGAAGACAAGCTTGTTGTTATTAGCATCTAACTTAGGCTGCTAAGCTTAACCTCACTATCTGTCTGAATATGAAACATCTTAGCCATAACATGAAACAGGTATTTTTCATCAAGTATTTATACGTTGAACTTTATGTCCCTATAGAATATGATTAAAAAACTTTTAAAAATTAGAATATATATTTTAAAAATAGGCATAAAAATTATATACTTCTTATGTTTACACATAAGTCCAAAAATCTAACCATATGCAACCTTGAAGCAGGACAGTCCCACAATATTCCGTTTCCTATCCCTTGCCTTCATTCACCACCCCCTTCTTTTTGTACATTCATCTACCCTAGAAACAGCAAAGCAGATTGTTTTATGATAACAATTCTTTCTGGAGGTAATTGGTATCTCAGTGTTGTTTTAATTTGTATTTCACAGATGGCTAGTAATGAGCAACGTATTTTTCATGTATTTATTAGCTTCTAGAATTTCTTCTTCTGAAAAATGTGTATTTATCTTGCATGACTATTTCTCCATTGTGTCTTTAAATTTTGAAGCCCTAATGTTCTTTAGTTCTCTATAAATTCTAGAGAGTGGACCTTTGTCTGAGTGATTATAAGTTAAGATTTTTTCCCAGTTTGTGGATTGTCTTTTCACTCTTTTGGTAATTTCTTTTGACACGGAAAACTTCTCAATAAGAGGAGATCCCTTTTGTTAATGCTTTCAAGTATATTCCATACAGTTTGATTTTTGTTCATGAAGTGTTTGCTTAACCCATGTCTTCAAGATTTCCTCCTACTTTCTCTTCCAGGAGATTTGGTGTTTTGGTTTTAATGTTTAGATCTTTAATCCATTTTGATTTTAGTTTAGTGCATGATGATAGAGCTCGGTCAAGTTTGTTGCTAGGTATGTAGAGAGCCAGTTTCTCTAGCTTCATTTGCTGAATACGCTATCTTTCTTCCAGTGTACAGGTTTAACTCCTTTGTGAAAGGTAACATGACTGAGTGAGTTTGTAGTTGTATCTCTATCTTTTAATCTATTCCATTGATCCTCAGGTCTAGTTTTTGCCAATACCTTGCTGATTTTATCACAGTAGCTTTATCATGCAATTCCACGTCAAGGATTGTAATGCCTAATGCCTTGCATTTTTTGCCAGGAATGCTTTTGCCTTTCTAAAACATTTTGGGTTACAAATCAATTTTAAGAATGACTTCTCTAGATCTGTGAGTTATGTTGGTGGAGTAATGATAGGAATTGCATTAAATGAGTATAACAATGTTGGGATTATGGCTATTTTCTAAATATTCATTCTTCCAATCCAGAAGCAAGGAATATTTTTCCATTTTCTGAAATTCCTTTTTTTAATGTTACTATATGTGTTTTGAAATCCTCTATAATCTCCTTTTACAGAGTACTGTAATTTTATTTGAATACATCTTTTACTTCTTTAAATAAATTCCTCAGCATTTCATTTTTCATGGTGCTGTTGTAAATAGTAATGTTTCTCTAATTTCTCTCTCAGTGTGTTTATAATCTGTGTAGAGAGGCCAGGGAGATACCTCAGTGAAATAAGTGCTTCCCTGGCAAGCGCAAAGGCCTGAGATCAATCCCTGGTTCCACCAAAAAAAAAACTGTGTAGAGAAATTCTCTTGACTTTTTGGTACTGACTTTGTAATCTGCTATGTTACTGAATTTGTTTACTCATTCTAATAGTTTTTGGTGGAATGTTTTTGGTCTTCCAAGTAGAGTACGATGTCATTTACAAGCAATGATTGTTTAATTTCTTCTTTACCTATTCATATTTATTCTGTTTCTTTCTCTTGTCTATTGGCTTTTGATAATAATTACAGATTTGTATTGAATAGGAGTGATGACAGAGGACATCCTTGTCCTTTTTCAATGTTTCCCCATTTAGAATAATATTTATAGCTGGATTGTCATAGATAGCATTTATTGGACTGAGGTAGAGGCCTTCTGTTCCAATTTTCTGTGTGACTTTGATCATGAAGTAGTCTTGAACTGTGCCAATGGCCTGTTCTGCATCAACTGAGATGTTCATGTGGTTTTGGATTTGTTTCAATTGATATAGTGTATTACATTTATAGATTTGTGTATGTTGAAATATCCTGGCATCTCTGGGATGTATCCTACCTACTCATGTTGTATAATCTTCTTAATTGTTTGCTGCATTAAATTTTTTAGTATTTTGTAGAGGATTTTTGCATCTATATTCATGAAGGAGTTTGGCATGTAGTTCTCTTTTTGGATGAAACATTGTCTAGTTTGTTATGAGTATCATATTTTCCTCCACGAATGATTTTGAGAGTATTTCTTCCTTTTCCAATTTCATTAAAAAGTTTGAGGAATATTTGGAATAAATAATCTCTAAATGTTTTGCATTCACCTGTGAATCCACCAGATCCTGGGCTTCTCTTTGTCAGTAACTTTTTTATTACATTTTAAATTTCATTGGCTGATATTGAGTTATTGAGATTTCTTTTTAAATCTTCATGATTCAGTTTTTGCATTTTGTAGTGATCTAGGAAGTTGTAAATTTCTCTGTGTCTTCCATCCTATAAGAGTAAAGAGTTTCAACATAACTGTTGATGATCCTCGCAATTTTCACAGGGTTTATGGTAATTTCACACTTTTCTTTCTTTATAGCTTGAATCTGAGTTTCTTCTTTCCTCTTTTTGATAAAGGTAAATAGGCTTTCGTAAAATTTAACGTTTCAAGGAACTAGATTTCTGATTTATTAATTCTGTGTCTTTTCTTCATCTCAATTTCACTAATTTCTGCTCTAACCTTTATAATTTCCTCCCTTCTTTGGACATTGCGTTTGGTTTGCCCTTCTTTTTCTAGACATTTAAGGTGCAGATTTGGAATATTTAATTATTTTCATTCTGTTTTCCTTGTGAGAGTTCCCAGCTATTAATGTCCCTCTAAAAACTGCTTTCATTCCATCCCATACATTCTGACAAGTTGTGCTTCAATTTTTATTGAATTGTAGATATTTTTTAATTTAATCTGCAACTTATTGTTTGCTGAGGAGTGTGTTATTTAATTTCCATTTATTTGTAGGCTTTTTGTGGTTTCTTTTATTGTTTATTTTCAGTTTCATTGCACTGTAGTCAGAAAATATGCATGGGATATTTTCTATTTTCTTACATATATGTAAGCATGACCTAGAGACTAGTATGTGGTCTATTTTAGAAAATATCCAATGTTCAGGTAAGAAGAATGTGTATTCTGCTGTGGTTGGGTGGAACATTGTGTATGTCTACAATGTACATTTGTTCAAAGTGTGGCTCATTTCTGCTACCTCTTTGTTAATTTTTGGTCTCCTTGACCTATCTTTTTGGGAAAAGCAGTTGCTAAGATCTCCTGTTAATATTGTGGTACTGGATATTAGATTTTTCATGTACGTTAAGATTTCTCCGATATCATTGGGTGCTCCCGTGTTTGGTGCCTACATATTTATGACTGTTATTTCTTCCTCTTGAAGTTTTTTCCCTAATGAGTATGTAGTGGCCTACTTTATATTGCTTGATCATTCTTGGTTTGAAGTTCAGACTCTCTGAAAACAGTGTTGCTGCCTCTGCTTTTTGCTGAGTTGCTAGAGCTTGTAGTGTTATACTCCGTGGTCTGACTTTTCAGCCTATGAAATTCTTTATTAGTTAAATGTGTTTCTTTTATACAGAATATTGTTCAATTTTGCTTCCTAATCCACTCTGCCAGTGTATTTCTGCTAATTGATGACTTAAGTCTATTTACATTCATGCCTGTAATTGAGGTGTATTGAGTTATGTTTGATATGTTATTTACTTGCTGTTGTATACCACTTTTTCCCTTCTGTTTAATTTTTACCTCATTTGGTGGGTTCTTGCCATTCTCATTCTTGCACCTCTGTTCATTTTTATTCCTCTCTAGAATACATTTTAATAGTCTGTGTAGGGTTGTCTTTGTCACCATGAAATTCAGTAGCTGTTTATTTTTTAGAAGTATTTCAATTGTCCATCAATCTTTAATGAGAGTCTTGCATGGTATATCAATCTGGGTTGGAATTTGTATTCTTTCAAGGATTGTAAATAGAAATCTGAGAAGACACAATTCTCAGAGGATGAAATTAAGGAAGTGGTGGGCGGCTGTTCCCATACACATGCTGAGTCTAATGTCTCTATACCCTGTAGGTGCGGTCTTGGGCTGAAGGATTTATGGCTTAGCCTGAACAAATAGTATGTATCTTATTACTCTAAATGGGAACTCTCATTTCCTTATGCCATATATGTTTGGGAAGTTCTGACAGATCAGGAGAGTGAGGAAATGGGTAATTCATTCAACACTGCTTCTATGTAAATACTTCAGGTAGGGGTCAAACTAAATTGAATTCTGCCTCAGTCTCTTCTACTTCTAAAAGTGAATAGGGTATTGTGCTAGTCACCATCTGCTACAAAGTAAATCAGAACTGCATGTGCAAACATGGTATTATCTCCTTACTGTGAGAATCTGAAAGAGAAAAATAGAATTTGCAGGTTAAAATGGATACTGGCCAAAGGGAATGAGCTTATTTAAAAGGAAAAAGGTGTTGAATTGAAGAGCACTGGAGAACACGTGGAGGAAAGAGATTTATTGATGGATGTAACCAGAATGTTGTGGTAAAATTTACACTGCATTTGTGCTGGTCTATGAAAAGGAACAGATAATACTTGTTTTGTCTCCTTTTTTCAACTGTTTGTACATTTATTATTTTTAATTTCTGATAGATTTCTTTCTTTTTTCTTACATCTTTCAATTTTTATGCATATATCTGATAATATGCATAACTGTTCTGAAGACAGCACTGTATTATAACATATACTGGGAAATTCATATTACTTTAAGTGAAATTCTGTACCACTTGTAATTTTTCTCTTTTAATTTTCATGTGTGCTCTCTTTAAAAATTAAAAAAATGATATAATAAAAAAGTACCAACAAATTATTAGCAAGCAAATTGGGTATTTTATAAATATTAACTGGAGTAATGATTCAATAACACAGAAATATTTAAATTCTCATTTGAAATACTCTAGTAACAAACCCAGACAACATAGCTCAAAAAAAGTGAATACATTTGTCATTATTTTTCATTTTAACTTATATCTCCAAGTTTCTCAGACATGCTTCTGTAAAGCTTAGAGTGAGTAAAGAACAGAACCAAGTGAGGTTATGTGTCTGAGTAATGAAATATAAGTACTTCAGGATGTCATTTTTTTCAAGACTAAAATGTAGAAATTAATTAGTTAAAGGAAAGACATATTAAAGTTTTTTCAAATGCAAGTGTAGATGACCTTCAGTTAGGGCAGCTACAGAAGTGCTGAATTGTTGACCTGGAGGGATACAAACTGCCTTTTTTCCCAGGAATAAAGCCTCATGGAAATTCAGAAGAAGGAGTATCTCTCTTTCTTCATTAAAATTTAAACTAAAAGAAATCATTTTAAATTTTCCCCTTAATTTGGTAATAGAAAAGTCTGCTTCTATCCTAAAGAAAAATATTTTGTTTTTAGTTTAAAAATTGTAATTCCTAAGAATAACAGTAAAGGGGTTATTTATAAAGATTGCTTAAATTTCTTTCATTCCTGATGTGGTTGATTTCTTTTTTTGCAGTCCCACATTTGTTTGGTACAGAAGAAGCTTTCATATCTTAGAAAGAAAATCATCTGTAGAAAGAAAATATACTTTTCTCACTATTAGTCAGCATTTCCCTTACTGTGATTGCCTGAGTTAGTCTTCTCTCTTATGTTACATTCAGGCTGTCTGCTCCAGTCCGGGTGTATATTCACGCCCATAATCCAGCAGTACTCACACCCATATTCCAATCTTGGATCATGAATTAATCACAATCTGTAGAACTTACCTCATTCACTACATTAGGATTTGGTGGGCCAAATGCACACAAATCATAGCATACCACACCTGGACCTCCAAAGACTCATGCATATCCCTTTATGCAAAAGACATTTATATCCATCCCTACAAGATACCTAATTTGCAAAATTTTCAGCGTTGCTAAAAAGTCCAAGCCCCAAGTCTCTTCCAAAGTCTAAGGCAAACTCTTAGATGTGAGACCTTATAGAAAAGAAAAGTTAAAGACTTCCAAGATTCAAAGGAATAAGATCGACATTACCTGGGCTGGTGAGATGGCTCAGTGGTCTAAAGCACCTACCTGGAACAAGCTAAAGCACAGAGACCTTGGTTCAATCCCCCAGCACCACATGCCAGCCAGCCCCGCCCCCTGGTGGGCTGAGCTGGCCACACACACACACACACACACACATAAATAAAATTTAAAAAGTAAGATCGACATTACCAATCTAAAAGTTGCAAACAATAGAGAAATACAAAGTACTGTAACACCCACAAGGCCAAAATCCAGCAGGAGAAACATTAACCCCTATATTTCCATGTGGAACATATGAAACAATCTATGTGGAGTTTGTGAGCTCAATGTGTCTCCACCCCTATGGCATCTTGGATGTAGCTCCCATAAATTTTCATTTAGTCTGTCTTTACTCCTAACTTGCAGTTTCCCTTAGATGACACATGTTTCTAGCTTTTCCACACTTCTGGGGTTTCCACTGCACAATAAGCTTCTCACCCTCTGCTTCACACACTGTCCACTTCATTTTAAAACACCTGGCTTCCCAGACATTCAGAAATCAAGGTATAAGAATTCTTAACCTCAGAACACCTGCATTCTGCAAGCCTCTAAAGCCAATGTCATGTGGATGATGCCAAGGTCTGCTGCTAGCTGGAGCAGAAGACAGGCTTTCTTCAATCTTGGCTGAAGGAGTTGAGTGCCTAGATTGGTGAGCAATTTGACTCTGATTCCCAGGAACAAAATCTCTATGCATGTGCCATTCTGAAACCTGGTGTAGTCACTGCTGCAATTCTGGAGCATGGTGCGCTGCAGTTTGCACTCAAGGCAAAGTCCCTTTCTTGCTATTCTGATGCTACAAAAGTTGGACACCTGCTGCCTTTAGTGATGCCTTCAGGCCATGCTTTCCACTATCTTGCTTGTCCTTTGCAATGGAGATCATCTGAGCTCTATCTTTGTGTTCCACAGCTCTTTGGGAGATTCTTATCTGACCAAA
The DNA here is from genome assembly GCF_000260255.1 of Octodon degus. Classification (NCBI taxonomy): domain Eukaryota; kingdom Metazoa; phylum Chordata; class Mammalia; order Rodentia; family Octodontidae; genus Octodon; species Octodon degus. The sequence continues at coordinate 1,427,281 of NW_004524889.1, read as the reverse complement.
CTCACAACATTTTAAATCATCCTGCTGAGCTCTTTGCTCTTGATTCTCAAGGAAAATCTGGCTAAAAGTACCCAACTACAGTCATGCTACTATCTCACTCTTTGGCTGCTTTGAAACATCTTTTGAAAGATTAATCTGTCAACCATGTTTAATATCAGTCTCAGGCAAAGTCTATGGACATAGTCAAAATGTAGACAAAATTTCTTCGAAGCCAAAACACAAATGAGCCGGCATCCAAAAGCCAATATACCAATTGAAATCCCACTCAATCCAGAAGCCAAATGAAATACCATTCAATCCAGAATCCCCACAGTTCTACTTCTTACAAGCAGGATTTCTGCCAGCCCTGTGGTATGAGAAGTGAACATAATCTTCCACAAAGAACAACTTTAGATGTTCCAGCACAACTTTTGTAGGCGACATCTCTGAACCTTTCCTATTTCTTCCCATAAGGCATTCCAAAAGCTTGTAATCTAAGTACTCAGACAAAGCTTCTATCTAAAATTCATTAAGAACTAAAAAACATTACTGTCTCAAAATTTAAAGATTCAAGTCAAAAATGAGGTTCCAAGATGAACACACTTCTCAGAAGAAGTACAAGAAGCAAATAAATGCATGAAAAAATGCTCCACATCACTATCCATTCATGAAATGGAATGTAAACAACATTGAAAGAACATCTCACCCCAGAAAAAAATGGCTATCACAAAGAAATCAATCAACAACAAATATTGGAGAGACTGTGGTAGAAAGGAAACCTTCTCTGCTGTTGTGAAATGTAGACTGGTACAACCATTATGGAAATCCGTGTGCAGACTCCACAAAAAACCTAGGATTGGAAACCGCAATTAACACAGCTATACCCAGGTAGAATGGGGAGATAGCTTATTGGAATAAGTGCTTGCCTGGCAAACTAAAGGTCTAGAGTTCGAGCCCTGGTACCACAAAAACAAATAAACGAAAAACCCAAAACAAACAAAAAAAAGGCAAATATTTTTGGATCCCATCTCTCTCATCCAGGATGCAGGCGAGCCTGGTGCACTGCATGGGGACAAGGTGGAGCCAGCAGAGTGGCCAATGCGAAACTGGCTGGTTCTGCTGTGCCTGTGCGTCCTTGGGGTTGCGCTGCACCTCTGTCTATGGCTGTACTCCCCACCACCCACCCATGCCTCTGGGGGCTCCCAAGCAGATCAATCTGCCTTACTTGCTAGGTGCAAATCTAGTAACTCTGATGTGGTAGTTAGTGTGTTGTCACCTTTTAATAACCACCATCTTCGAAATGTGATAAGAAACACCTGGATGAAGCATTTGCTAGAACATCCAGCATTAAGGCAACGTGTGCTTGTGAAGTTCACAATAGGTGCTCATTGCTGTGAAGTGCCTGTGGAAGACAGGGAGAAACTTTAATTCTACAGATAGCTCAATAACACGTGTCCAGTTTTCAATCAGGAAATTGAAGCATTCAGTCTTGCTGAAGATGGTACATCAGAATTGTCTGAGGATCGAGTTTTTAGTGTGAACTTCTGAGTTCTCTGCCCAATTGTTATCATCAGTCTTGGAGTATTCTACCATGTCAGTGATATAGGATTCCAGAGGAATATCACAATGAAGCTTTATCAAGCAGAACAGGAGGAGGCACACTTCATTGCTCACTTTAGTCCTCCAAGTTGTAGAGTTCAAGTAATCAAGCTGTGGTACAAGCCTGTGGAACAGTTCATTTTACCAGAAATATTTGAAGGTATAATAGTGTGGGAGAGCCAACACCCACATGGACTGGTCTCAAGAAATGTTCACAAAGTAATGGTGAATGATGGAGGGGGAGTTCTCAGAGTCTTTACAGCTAGGGAGGTGCGCTGCCTCATGAGTTCATGGAAGGTGGGGAGTAAGTTGCAGGTGGTTTTATTTATACTAATTAGGGTATGCTCTCTTACATAACCTTCACACTCAACCTCAGTGACTTGAGGAACATAAGAAGAATCTCCATGAGGAAAATGCTTTTTTGAAGGAGGATAGCATGGTTTATGCTGACTTTCTCTTTGTGGATGATGTTGAAACATACTGAAATGTACCTGTGAAATTAATAAATATCTATGGATGGACTGTGGAAACAACGAGATTTAATTTGATGATAAAGAT
>NW_004524889.1:1422651-1424040 GCF_000260255.1 Octodon degus | reverse complement strand
GCAAAGAGTTCATGAACAGAAATCAAATCACATGGGAACAACTTGAAAAAATTAACAACTCGGACCTGCACTTATTGAGAAGTTTTTGCATGTCATAAGAAATTACCAAGAAACTGAAAAGACAACACACAAATTTGGAAAAAGTAATGACAAATAAGTACTCAAACAAAGATCTGCTCTCTAGAATTTATAAAGAACTAAAAAAAAACTAGCTCCCCAAAATTTAAGATGAACACACACTTCTCAGAGAATGAATTGAAAGAAAAGAATAAATATATGAAAATATGTTCCACATCACAAGCCATTAATGAAATGCAAATTAAAACAACATTGAGATATCATCACTCCCCAGAAAAAAATGGCTATCATAAAGAAATCAACCAAAAACAAATGTTGGAGAGGCTGTGGGAAAAAGGAACAATTCTCCACTGCTGGTGGGAATGTAGACTTGTGCAACCATTATGGCAATCAGTTTGGAGACTCCTTAGAAAACTTGGACTGGAAATCCCAATTAAAACAGCTATTCCTCCACTGGAAATTTTCCTGGAAGATCTGAAAACATCATACCATAGTGAAGTATGTGTGCCTATATTTATAGCAGCACAATTTGTGATAGCCACATTTTGGAAACAACCAAGATGCCCATCACCTGAGGAATGGATGAAAAAGATGTAGCATTTTTATGCAATGGAGTATTACTCAGCTTTAAAGAATGATAAACTCGAAGCCTTTAAGTTGAAGTGGATGCCACTTGAACATATACTCATAAGTGAAATAAACCAGTCACACATGTGTAAATATCGTATGGTTTCCTTAGTATAAGTACTCAAAAGAAGAAATACAAATAGAAAGGTATAATACAAGTAAAAGGAAAGCAAGAACTCGGGGACTAACTAATTAAGAGAGGGAAAGGAGAAGATCTAGAAATAATGACAGTGACTAGCCATATAGTTATATGTAGAAGATGGACAAGGCAATGATCCTGAGAATCTCCAGAAGATTTTTGAATCTAGCAGTTAATTGGAAAGATTCTCACCCTGAATAACTATATATACTGACACCTGTGAACTAAGGAACTGCACTGAAGATGGCAATTAGTAATAGTAGGTTCATGCTTGGAGTTCCTGCTATTCCAGTCTTCTGAATACAGACTGCTTGTCATGTCATGCCAGTTGCTGCTTTGCTGTCTCTTGGATAGATGATTGTTCAAATAGTAGTGGGTGGTGAATGACGGCAGGAGAAAGGAAAAAGAATGTTGTGGGACTGTCTTGCTTCAAGGTTGTATATGGTGAGATTTTTGGACTTACATGTAAACATAAGAAGTATATAATTCTTTATGCCTATTTTTAAAATATATTCTAATTTTTAAATGTTTTTTACCATATTCTA
>NW_004524889.1:1417246-1420876 GCF_000260255.1 Octodon degus | reverse complement strand
GTTTTGTACAGAGACACAGTAATTTTCACTGAACTCTACAAATTTTAGGCATGTCACAAAGTAAATACAAAATAGGAAATTTCCTGGATAAAGATATCTAATAGCTATATTTTTTTAGACAGAATGAAATGCTTTTTATATAGATTCAAAGGTAGACCAATATGCACAACCTGATAAAAAAGATTCTATTGTCTCACCCAACAAAAGAGAGCACATCTTGATAATCAATTATTTAGAGAAATATGCAAAATGATGCATGATAAAACAAATTTTGGCCATATAACCAATTAGTTGTGCTTTGTAATATCTATTTAAGGCAACAGAAAATATATGCTCACAAACATCTTCTGCATGGATGATCTTGGCAGCATTATCTATAGTAACATCAAAGGTCAAATGTCCATCACCTTTTAATAAATGAGCTAAAAATGACACGATTTTACAATGGATTTTATAACCAAAGAATAATGAGGATGTGATATACAGTGTGGTTTAGATGAATCTGGAAAAGTTTATTCTAAGTGGAAAGCAAAATTAAAAATCACAACCATGTTAGTAAATAATGAGGAATACTGATCATCTGTGAATGAACCAAAATAAAACAAAAGCACTGATGATGATGACAAGATAAGAAATTTTTTGACAAAAAACTGTAGAGTTCATGGATGAACACATGTACTTTAAAAAAAGGTAAATAATTTAAACATACATGTGACATACTATTTTCATTGAAGTTTACACAGTTCTAGATAAATGAAATAATTGGACATGTCATCGTATTCTTAGAATATATGTAAAGATAACTATCAACTCAGGTAAAATTATGACAGTCATGTAGATACGGCAACATATTTACTTATCCATAACTATATAACAGCTGTTAAATAAACTGGAAGATACTACAACTAGGTTAAAGGAGACTCATAAAGCATAAATATGAATATGGATCAAGAACACTAATATGAATATAGAAGTTTTGGTAAAACTTTGATTCGTTGTAAGACAGAAGGTCAACTGAAATTCTACCAGAGGTTGTGTGGCTATTAGTGACTACAACATACAACGATATGTAAAGTACTTCAGAGACCATGAAATTTCAGAATGAAATAGATAACTGCAAACTACATTATAAGCAAGGAAAACTTTCCAATTTAATAACATTTCGTTAGATTTTTAAAGTCTAAAAGAAAGATAAAGTGCCCACAAGAGGATTGCAGAATGTAAGTTATGTGATGAGAAAAAAATTACTGTTATAAATATTTAGAAGATTAATCCAACAAACAAATATAAAAAACTACTGATAATGAATATTTAAGTAATTGGATAAATGGTAGAAAAATGATTGCATCGTACTATGGTGAGTGAAACAAATGGAAGTCTACTGGTCATGTGACTTAGCATTCCTCTGTGTTGCACAGTACATTCAAAATGAATGTAAAGCACTGAGAGTCAATGCAAGGCTGTAAACAGAGGACCTAAATGATGTGCTCAACACCAGGAATTGCAAACATCAATACAGAAATTTTTCTAGAGTTTTAAAGTTTATTATAAGGTTACAGTTCGCTTAAATAATGCATCCAGTTACTGGGGCAATCAGGTTCTTATCATGGACATGAATAGAGACAGGCCTTACCAGAATTCACTGGCACCCATAACATCACAAAGCCCTGAGTGTCACAAAGCCAACTCCTGACCAATAAAAAGCACAGAGCGGCTGTGATCACTGTTAGTTTCAGCAGCTCCTGCCACAGGACAGTACAAGCTGGGGCAGTTTTTTCAAACGCCATGGCTGGGAAGAAAATAGGGAGAAAGTCCTCGAAGCCCAGGAAGAAGGCAATTTCCTGCTCTTCCTGGGCAGAACTCCAGTTTCCAGTGAGCCCAGTGGAGCGATACTTGAGAGAAGGTGGCTATGCACAGCGACTGTCCTCCGCCACCCCAGTCTTCCTCACTGGCATCCTAGAGTTTCTGACAGCTAACATCCTGGACCAGGCTGGCAAGGAGTCTCAGGACAAGCACAAGAAACCCATCGCTCCGCAGCCCCTGGAGATCGTGATAGAGAGCATCCAGCAACTCCATCCCCTTTTGGAGGATGGCACCAAGTCTCTGCTTAATGAGATGGTCAGTGCCAAGGACAAATGAGAAGCCCTGAGTCTCCAGTTCTGGTGACATCCTTTCTACATGCTTATCCAGATGCCCAAACCGCCATCGATGGGGGAGCCCTTGCTATTGTCACCAGCCATATCGATAAAGTGATTAAAGTGATGCCAGTGCTTTTCTCAGATTCTGTCATTTTCCATTACAGGTGTCTATGGACATCTAGGAGATATGATTGTTCAAGGTTTGGGGGGTGGGTGTAAGCGTCAATGAGAAACAAGGAGGAGCGACAAATTCAAGCTTGGCGGATTAGAAGCTGTTGTGAGCATGGGGCCCTTGAGTCCATGATTGCAGTGGTGGAATTTCACTGCGTAAGGTTTGGGCTTGGCCTTGATGGAGACCTGGCAAAGTTAGGAGCTGAGAAGAGCGACAGAGGGTTTCTGAGGATGCAAGGCCATGGGAGGCCTGAAAAGTGACCTTTGACTGAACGGGGAAAGAGGACCAACTGCGTTCCGGCCAAGTAGTTTGCACTTTCATCATGATGCTTGCAACAGGGAAGGAGCTAAAGACCATCCTTTCCTTGGGGGAGGCTTTTCCCGCAGTGCTGAAAGTCTGAAGTAAAATGTAGTGTCAATGAATGTGGATTGGGGGACAAGGGGAAGATAATGCTGGCATGAATTGAAAGGAACAGGAGGATTTACATTAAAACTGATTGGTCCTTGGGAAATCAGAAAACAAATTGCAAAACTGGAGGTATGTTCATATTGATTGTTCTGAGCTTCTAGAGCTGGAAATTGGTCAAATGTGTGAAAACAAGACTAAGCTTCAGTGACTAAAGCAGTCAAGCTACCTCAGTGCTGTGAAAAGCAAACTTCCTGGTAGATGTCAGCTATTAGTTGAGGCAATCTTATGTCACATGATACCAGCTTGGCAAAGGTATAATGGCCCCTATTTTTACTCTGATTGTCATTTCCCAATCTGGCAAGAAGCCACAGCCTGACCCAGCTCTTGTGTTCTTGGTTATTGTTTCTTCACTCCTGCAGCTCTTTCTTCCTAGGGTACACTGAGAGACCAAATGAGTCCTATAGTTGGTTTTCAAACAGTAAACCCAGTATGAGATAAGTGTGGGCAGCATTTACCCTTCTGGAATGCTTGCATGAGAGATGGAGGTGAACTGATTAAAGCCAGTATTCAGCACATGAGTGCATTGGTACTGGAACATCATTCTTAAACTTGGGAATGGACTTCAATTAAGGTCAGAAAGGGGCTTATAGGGGCCAGAGAAATAAACAAGCATAGTGAGAGAAATAATGATAAAAGAAAAAGCTGTACAGAAGCTTTGAATTAAAATTGTACAACGTCTCATGAACTACAAAAGTTTATAAGTGTATATACTTCAGTATTTTTTGTAGTACCAGGGTTTGAACTCAGGCCTTTGCTCTTGCCAAATAAGTGCTTACTCTACTGAGCTATCACCCCAGGCCTATAGGTGTATATAGATGTATGTAAAAAATGGCAGTTGCTTTCTTGGTTCCT
>NW_004524889.1:1395497-1415316 GCF_000260255.1 Octodon degus | reverse complement strand
ATGGTACTTCATTTCTATTACCTTTTTTGTTTAGTTTAGTCAGAGATGGGTATTCCATACCCATTCAAATATTGCACATGCATGAATTCAGCAAAATAATCCAAAGTAGTCCAGTAGTCCAGCTAATCATTCAGATTTTGATTTTGTGTTAATTTCTTTGGTGTTAATTATCATCTTTCAGATAAAATAATCTAATTTCTTGGTGCAAATGAAGGACGATAGATGATGGCTTACTCTTTGAAAATTTAGAAAAAATGTTTCTCTCTGTAAAATTAAAGTTCATTTCCAAAAAAATGAAAAAGAAGAATTCCTTCATTCGAACTTCCCTTTTCAACATATAATATTAATTTATATTTTTAATATTGCCAGAGGTAGAATGCAGCAGTGGAATAATAATTCCATCAGGTAAAAGCGGAAGCTAAACTGGCATAGAGGATATGCTTGTTTTCTCACAGTATGTTGATCAAAATATTTAGGTAGCATAGGGCGACCTCAGACTGTACCAGGAAGCAAGACCTGGAGCAGTTAACAGTACTGAGGCTGGATTGAACATGGGGCCTATTGAAGGAACTGACAAAATGGAAATCTACTTCTAAATAGCTGATAGAGTATACAGAGAAAACTGAGTTGAAGGTATTCTTAATAGGATTAGTATTCCACCCACCTCCTGAGGCCCAGTGTGTATGGAAACTTCCCAATGCTCTCCGGATTCTACTATTATCTCCTAGGGCTGGTAGGATTATGGGAGCCTCTGTGCTTGCCAGATTTTACTACAACGGTGTACCAGGCCCAACATGTGTGTGGCACCTTCCCTGAGCTCATTGGACCCTCATCCATCATATAGGCCTGGTATGGAACACCACAGAAGAACTCCCTGCACAAAGTCAATAGCAAGACTTACCCTACTAACCCAGGAGCAACCTACCTTGCCAGAGGGGCACTGGAGATTCACTTCCAGAGGATGTAATAGGAAGAAGTGGATCACAGCAGCCATATCCAAGTCAGGCCCACATGGATGAGTTCATAAGTAGTATATTTGAACCCAGTTTACTGAGACACTTTGCCAGTCGAAGACCTATGAGAGCATCTCCTCTCTTTCTCTCTTCATCTACAGAGGGGGAAATAGGTAACTGAGGAAAACCAGTCTACCTTGAGGACTACAGGTATGTCAAGGGCAGGTGAACAGACATAACTTAGAGGAAATTAATTTAAATGTATATTCCCAATTTAATATCTGATTAGCTATAAATTTACAATGTATGCTCTTAGGGTAAAAAGGCAAGTCCGTTAGATGCCAAAATGTTTGTCAGCTACTAAATCTCACTACCCACATTGGTGTTGCTAATTATACTTATGTAAATACAAAACTGTAACTGCCTTAATTACATAATCTCTCTTGGATAAAAACATAAGTATGTGTTAAGGTAATAACTGCACCAAAGACTACCCCAAGGGTCAGAAGATAGTGCCATATAAAAAGACAAAGAAAAGGAGCAAAACAGAGTCTCAGGCCATGAGCCAACTCAGAACACATGCAGGAGACAACAATACAAAAGAAATTGATAAGCATACATGTGAAATCTCTGAAATAATAGCACCTGAAATAAAGAAAAAAATGGAGAAAGGTATAAAGGAAATCAGATAAGAAATCACCTCTGAAGTAAATAATGGAAGGATAAGAACAACGAAAGAATTACTAGGTGTTTCTATAGGAGACACTGATAAAAAAATTGAGAATGGAAAAATAATGGAATCCTTGAGCAAGCAATATAGGAAAGAAGTAAAATGCATGAAGCAGGTTCAAAGAGATATACAGGAAATTAAAATCCCAATCACAAACTGGCAAAACCATTTGAATGAAAGTGAAGATAGACTTTCAAACCTGGAAGATGTCCTGGCAGCTCATGAAATGGTAAGAAAAGATCTCTAAAAAACAACTAGGATGCAGCAAAAAATAAATCAATATCCACAAGATGATGCAATTAAGTACAACGTGAGACTAATAGGCATCAATGAGGAAAAGAAAGAGTCAATGATAAAAAAGAACATGGGAAGAAGTAATAGAAGAAAGCATCCCAAATATGGGGAAAAAATCTGACATTCAGATGACCAAATCATATAGGAAACCAAACAACGTCAACCCAGTGAAAACCACATCCAGACATATAATAAAGAGGATCCCTTAATTTTAGTGCAACAAAAATATCTTCAAAGGAACTAGAGAAAAGAAATAGATCACACTCACATTCAAAGAAAAATCCATTCGAATAATGGCAGATTTATCTTCACAAACCATCAAGTCAAGAAGAGCATGGAGCAAAGTTATTCATTTCCTTCAAGAAAACAAATTCCAACCCAGACTGCTCTACCCTGAAAAACCTTCCTTCAAGTTTGATGGAGAGGTGAAATACTTCCATGACAAAGAACAACTAAAGAATTTCATGATGACAAAGACAACCATACAAAGACTACTGAAATACACTCTAGAGAGGGACCACAAATGAGAATGGAAAGAACCCATCAAATAAGGCAAACAAACACAGGAGAAAAAGTAGTATACAACAGCAAGTAAATAACCTGTCAATTATGACTCATTATACATCAATTATAACCATCAATGTAACTGGACTCACTTCACCGATTAAAAGAAATAACCTGGCACAGTGGATTAAGAAGCAAAATCCAAAAATATACCATACACAAGAAACACACTTAATTCATAAATAAATCCATAGTCTGAAAGTCAAATGTGGAAAACAATACTATATGCCTCAGAAGCTCAAAAAAGAAGGAGTAGCAATGCTGTTCACAGACTGTCTGAACTTCAAAAAAGAATGATCAAATGAAATAAAGAAGGCCACTACATACTGGTTAGGGGAAAATTCAGGCTAAAGAAGTAGCACTCATCAATTTGGATCCACCAAGCACAGGAGATTCCAACTATATAAGACAAATCTTAATGGACATGAAAAAATCTAATATCCAATACCACAATATAAACCTGAGAACTTAACACACACTTATTGAAAAAAAAGATAGGTCAAGGGGACAAGAAGTTAGGAAAGAAGTAGAAGTAAACCAGAACTTAGAACATATAGACTTACTGGACATATACAGTGTTTCACCCAACTACATTAGAATAATTTTTCAGCTGCACCTGGGACTTTTTGTAAAATAGACCACATTGTAGCCCATAGTTAATGATGCAGTGTATGCAACAAAAAAGAAAATATCCCATGCATATTATCTGACAACAGTGCAATGAAACTGGAAATAAATGACAAAACTCCATAAATATATGGAAATTTAACAACAACCTTCTCAGCAACCAATGGGTTACAGATGAAATTAAACAAGAAAATCTAAAATACTTGCAATTCAATGAAATTCAAACACAACTTATTATAATTTATATGATACAATGAAAGCAGATCTTAGTGGAAAATTTATAGTTGTGAACGCAATCATTAGGAAAACAAAATGGGAGCAAATAAATACCCCAATTTAGAAACACAAACGCCTTGAACAAAGAGAAGAAACTAAGCAAAAACCCCCAAAAAGAGGAAATTATAAAAATTAGAGTTGAAATGTTATTATTTTTATCGATAATGTGAATTGAACTCAGGACCATTTGCTTGCCTGGCATGAGCTTATTCTATTGAGCTATCTCCCTGGCTCAGAAATGTAGAAATTAATGCAATCTAGACAAAAAAAATCAATGCAAAGAACTAAGAAATCAGAAAGCTGGTTCTTTGAAAGATCAAAAGAAATTGATAAGAGCCTAGGTAACTTCACCAAAAAGGAAAAAAAAAAACAACTCTCAAATTTAAGCAATAAGGAATGAAAAGGGTGAAATTGTCAAGGACTCTGGGGAAATTCAGATTATTAATAGAAATTTTGAGACTCTTTACTCTCACTGACTCAAAGACACAGAAGAAATGGACAGATTCCTAGAAAGGTACAAATTACCAAAACTGAATCAGGAAGATATAAGAAATTTCAACCACCCAATAATAGTCAATGAAATTCAAAATGTAGTAAAAAAAAAAAAAAAAAAAAAAAAACAGCCAACAAAGAAAAGTCTAGGTCCTGACGGGTTCACAGCTGAATTCTACAAGAAATTTACAGAAGACATAATTTCAACACTTCAGAAAACCTTCAATGCAATTGAAAAAGAAACAATCCTCCCAAAATCATTCCTGGAGGCAAGTATTATACTGATACCAAAACCAGAGATAGATGGAACTAAAGAAAAAAATTATAGGCTGTCTCCCTCATGAACCTAGATGCAAAAATAATGAATGAAATCCTAGCAAATAGCATACAGAAAATCATCAAGAAGTTCATGCAACATGAACAGGTAGGATTCATCCCAGAGATGCAAGAATGTTTCAACATCTGCAAATCTATAAATGTAATACACTATGTCAACAAAGCCAAGTTGAAAATCACGTGAACATCGCAAGTGATGCAGAGGAGGCTTTCGACAAAGTCCAACACTCATTCATGTAGAAAGTCCTACAGAACATTGGAATACCTGGCCTCTACTTAAATGTGATAAAAGCCATGTGATAATTCAACTGCTAACATAATTCTCAATGGAAAAATGGAAATATTTTACTCATAGATCTGGCACAAGACAAGGATGTTCTCTATCACCACCCCTATTCAAAATAATTCTGGAATAATTAGGTAGTGCCATTAGACAAGTGAGAGAAGTACACTGAGGAAAGAACTTAAACTATCATTATTTGCAACTGATATGATACTCTACTTAGAAGACATGAAAATTCCCACCAAGAATCTACTAGAATTAGTACACAAATTCAGTAGCATGACAGGATACAACGTCAAAACCCTGAAGCCAATAGCATTCCTCTACACAGACAAGAAACATACTCAGAGAGAAATTACAGAAACAATACCTTTTACAATAGCACAACAAAAAATGTAATACTGAGGAATTAATATAATTAAAGAAGTCAAAGATCTTTTCTTTTACAGAGTTTGCACACTGATTTTCGTAATGGTTGCACCCATCCACAAACCCAGAGGCACTGGAGAATGGATCGTTTTTTTTCCCAGTAGCCTCTCCAGCACTTCTTGTTGATTGATATCTTTATGATAGCCATTCTTTCTGAGGATATATGGTATTACAGAGTTATTTTGATTCATAATTCATGGATAGTTAGTGATGTGGAACATTTTTTCTTATTTTTATTAGTGTCTAGAATTTCTTCCTCTGAGAAGTGTGTGTTCATCTTCAATGTCCATTTCTGGATGGGGTCTTTAAATTTTGGGGCCCTAATATTTTTTAGTTCTTTATAAATTCTAGAGAGAAGACCTTTGTCAGAGTTCTTATTAGTTAAGATTATTTTCCAAATTTCTGGGTTGTCTGTTCATTTTGTTGGTAATTAATTTTGACGTGCAAAAACTTCTCAATAAGAGAAATTCCAAGTTGTTAGTTCATTCAAGGATTAACAGTGTCATTTGATTTTTGTTCATGAAGTCTGCCTATCCATATGCCTTCAAGATTTCCTCTTACTTTCTCACCGAGGAGATTTACTGGTTCTGTTTTAATGTTTACACCTTTAATCCATTTTAACTATAGTGCATGGTGATAGACCTGTATCAAGTTGTAGTTTTCAGCATGTAGAGAGCCAGGTTTTCCAGCACCATTTGTCAAAGAGGCTATCTTTCTTCCAGTAAGCATGTTTGACTCCTTTGTTGAATTTTCATTGAATAGGTTTTTGACTTCTTTTGTTAGTATTTCATTTTCAGTGGTGCTATTGTAAAATGTATTGGTTCTCTAATTTTTCTCTTAGTGTATTTGGCATTTGTGTAGATGAATGCAATGACTTCTGGGTATTGACTTTGCATTCTGCTATGCCACTGAATTTGTGTATTAATTCTAGTACCTCATTGGTACAGTTTTTTTGGGTGTTCCAATAGAATGTCATGTCGTATGCAAATGATGATAATTTAACTGGTCTTTTACCTATTATTATTTTTTTATTTCTCTCTATTGTGCAATGGCTCTAGCTAACGATTCCAGAACTATATAGAATAGTTATGGTAAAAGAGGACATACTTGTCTTGCATCAGATTTGAGAGTAAAAGATTTAAGTTTTTCCACATTACAATTATCTTAGCCGTTGGGTTGTGAAAGATGGCTTTCACCACATTGAAGTAGGCTTCATTTATTCCAATTTTCTGTAGGAGTTTGAAGATTAATGAGTGTTTGACTTCCTCAAAAGACTTTTCTGCATCAATTGAGATGACCATGTGTTTTTTTTTTATTTTGGATCTATTCATATAGTGTATTACATTTATAGATTTATGTACATGGAATCATCCGTGTAACCCTGGGATGAATCCTACTTGATCATGGTATATAATCTTCTGGAAGATTTGCTCTATTCAGCTTCCTGCTACCCTGCGCCAGAGGGACCAGTCCCAGCCCAGGCGCAGCGTGGGCCGGACCCTCTCCCGCCCCCTAGGGCCGCACCCCACCCCTCCTGCCAAGTAGGAATTTCTGCCGACTTCCGGGAACCCCAGATCCAGTCCTAGCCCAGGTCCGGTGAGTGTGTGGAGAGCTTCCTGCTACCCTGCACCAGCGGGACCAGTCCCAGCCCAGGCGCAGCGTGGGCCGGACCCTCTCCCGCCACCTCGGGCCACACCCCACCCCTCCCGCCGAGTAGGAATTTCTGCTGACTTCCGGGAACCCCCAAACCCAGTCCTAGCCCAGGTCCTGTGAGTGTGTGGAGAGCTTCCTGCTACCCTGCGCCTGCGGGACCAGTCCCAGCCCAGGCGAAGCATAGGCAGGACCCTCTCCCACCCCCTCGGGCCGGCCCCCATCACTCCACCTTATCTGCCCCACCCCTCCCGCAGAGTAGGAATTTCTGCCGAGTTCCAGGAACCCCCAGACCCAATCCTAGCCCAGGTCCACAGCGGGAAGGAGCTGAGCACAGCAGGCATACCTAAGCCAGACGCAGCTGGATAACTACAAACTCTGTAGAGCTCCACCTGAACTTCAGTACGTGTGAAGGTTATAACTACAGCAAAGATCTACAACAAAGGGCAGAAGACAGTGCTACACAAAATGACGAGAAGGAACAAAATGCAACCTCAGAACCCAAGCCCACACCATAACAAGTGCAGAGGACACTAACACAGAACAAATTGGAAATCACACAGCTGAAAGCAATGAATCAACCGCTTCTGAAATAAAACAGCTGCAGAAAGATGTAGAAGACCTCAGATTGGAAATGAAAAAAGAAATCCCTGAATTAATAACATCTGCACTAAAGAATCAAATGCAGAAACATATGGAAGAAACCCAGTGCCCACCGAGAACAAACGCAGAGGACACTAGCTCGACTCAAATGCATGAATCAAGAACGTCGATAGTAAACAAGCAGCAGCAGAAAGGTATAGAAGAAATCAGAGCGCAATTCTTTTCTGAAATTAAAAAAGAACTCTCAGAACTCGTAGCAGATGAAGTAAAGAAGCAGCTGCAGAAATATAAGCAGGAAACCCAATCTGAGAAACACACTGCAGTAAAAGAATTTTTAACTGCTTCTAAGGCAGATATTGATAAAAAAATACAGGAGATTAGAAAAATGACGGATTCCTTGAATGAGCAATACGGGAAAAAATAGATCGCATGAAGCAGAGTCAAAGAGATATAGAGGAAATGAAAATCACAATCACAAGCTTGCAAAACTGTTTAAGTGAATATGAAGACAGAGCCTCAGATCTTGAAGATGCTGGTGTAGCTAGTGAAAAGGTAAGAAAGGAACTCTTAAAAACAACAAGGATGCAGGAAAGAATAATCCATCACCTGGATCTAGCAGCACAATTTGTGATAGCCAAAACTTGGAAACAGCCAAGATGCCCGTCACCTGAGGAATGGATGAAAAAGATGTGGTATTTTTACACAATGGAGTATTACTCAGTTGTAAAGAATGATAAACTCGAGTCCTAGCCCAGGTCCTGTGAGTGTGCTGAGAGCTTCCTGCTACCCTGCGCCTGTGGGACCAGTCCCAGTCCAGGCTCAGCGTGGGTCGGACTTTCACCCTTTAGCATTTGTTTATGCAGACTATGATCATTGATTTTTTACAGTTGTTCTGCAACATTGTAGGAGATGTAGAGAAGAAATTGAAATGTGCATTAAAGAGTGTTGTGAGATACTAAGAAAGGAGATTGGCAGGGAAAATAGGAACGGATGAAAATATTAAAAAAGAAAATTTAATCTAAGTTCAGATTCTTTTGGAGTGCGTTTATGTTTGTTGAAGAGCTATCTTTTAGGGTTTTAAGAAGATATTGGTGGCAGCAATGGTAAAATATATGAGGAAGGAAGTATACTTTTTGACTGAAGAACTGTGGTTGTTGGAACTATTGATAATTTTGAGTACTTCTAACATGGCAAAAAGACATGGAATGAATGGGTTAGGTAGAATAAGGAAGAGCCAAGTGAAAGGATTTCTAATGCAGCAATTTGGTGCTGGGGAGATGACTCAGTGGAATATGTGCCTCCCTGGCAAGTGAAAAGCCTTTAATTCAATCCCCAGTTCTGAAAAAAAAAAGGGGGGGAATGCAGCAGTTTAATACATAAAACTATAGTAACAGAGAAAGAGAGATAAGGAAGGAGAGACAGAGAGAGAAAGACAGACATACACACAGAGAGAAACAGAGACAGTTTCACAAAAGTGACAAAGTGAGAAATAGAGACAGAGAGTGAAAGAGAGACAGAGGCAGAAAGGAGGATGTGGCAAAATAGAAACTTGAGAAGAAGACACCTATGGGGAAAAATTAGGGAATAAGATAATAGTATCATTACAGGAGCTTGAGGTTAAGAAATTAGATAGGGAGAAGTGAATAGTGAAGGAAACTGGACTCCAACTAAATGAAAGTAAATGCATTAGAAGAAAAAAAATAATAAAATGACCTAAATCATATAAATAGAACAAAATCATAAAAAAGCAAAATCACATAATACAATACAAAACAAAACAACAAAAACAAAAACAGAAGACATCTATTGGGAACTCAACTTAAATAATCCAACAAAAGAAAGTATATCTGATTCTCACATAATACTTTTTTCTAGAAAGCCTAGATGTTCACATTCTTTCCTTTTTGCTTCAGTTGTAGCATGATTATATACAAGTGCAAGAATATCTCTTCTGAGCATTCGACTCCCAGACTGTGACTAATCCACTCTCAAGATTTCATTCCACCAGTTTTCAGCCATGTAGGCCGAGTATGATGCTGACCCAGAACTTCTTTGGTTATAAACTTTTCCTGTCCCCCTCCCCAGGTGTGATGGTAAAATAGTCAGATAGAATCACTGGTAAGGAAGTGTTCATTAAGTTGATGTTTGTCTCAGTTACTTTTCTCTTGTTGCTGGGACAACTACCCAACACTCAAAACAAAGGAAATAAAGGTTTATTTAAGGCAAATTTACTGGAGGTTTCAGCCCATACTCAGCTAGCTCCAAGGCAGAAGGGCACATGGTAGAGGGAAGCAGTTCACGGCAGTGGCAAAGAGCAGAGAGCACGTGGGAGGCGTAACAGCAAGAATGAAACAGAGAGCAAGTTTTCCTCCCTTAAATTGCATTCAGGCTGTCCACCTCTGTCTAGAAGTACTACTCACACCCATAATCCCAGCAGCACACATACTCATAATTCTAGTGGATCATGAGTTAATCACAAACTCTTGAAGTCTGCCCCATGACTGCATGAGGCTTTGGGGAATCAACTAGACACAAACCATAATGATGATGCTCGTGTTCATACTGTCTGATTGGCAGCCTCAGCAGGCTGCAATTTGTTTCACACATTATCTGGGAATTCCTCAGGAGATGACAGTGAGTGGCATAAAACTGCACATTTCCTCAGGCTCAGAAGTCTATAGATTCCTTGGAGCATGTGTGCCCACCCACTGAAGTCTACAGTCAGTTTCATTCTGTGCAGGTAATGTATTTTTTCCCTACCCACCATTGAGCACTGAAAGGCATTCTTGAAGCAACTGGTACAGCTAAACTTCCTTCTTAACTGCTATGCTAAAGAGCCCATGGGCGTGCACTCTTCACTTCTTAACTCAGGAATCTGGTATGTGCAGTGCTAGTTGGGCTCAGAAATTTTGCTTCACTATAAAAATAGCTGCTCTACTTTTTCAACTGTTATTTTTTATGATTTGATCTATGTATATTATAGTCCTCAAAAATATTAAGCTTTGGTGTGAAAACCCCTCCTTCCTTGTAAATATCTTCTTTCTCAGTGGATTCTTTATGCACTTTTCTGATGCAACTTCTTCTCTAGTCATCCACGGAATGAAATATTTTCTTTTATATTTCTTCACTTTTAGTTTATGCAAATCTTTTATAAAGAATATAAAATCAGAGTTTTAAAAAGTTCTCCACCAGTCTGTGTCTCTGGATTAAGGGCTTTAATCTATTTATATTTTAAGTATCTATTAATAAGTAAAGTCTTCTCATTCCTATTTTGTTCACTATTCCTTGACTGTTTCATGAGTTCTCTGTCCTTTCTGTTATATCTCTTTGTGCTAAACTATGCCGTGTTGTAAGAACAGCTCTTGCACATAAAGCTTAGTTGTTTTGTTACCCATTTCAGTTCTCATTATTTGATGATTTTAGTTATGAAACTCGTCTGGAGTAACAACATCTCTTAAATAGATTATTGATTTCCCATAAACGTATTTGGCCCACATATCACTGTTAAATATTTCTATTAAAATGAGTGCTGTTATATTTCATCTTCCTCAGTTCTGGGAATTTTATATTTTTTTTAATTTACCCTTCTATAAGTCCATGTCTGTCACTTTGCCAGAAATGTAATGAAGCATATTAAGTTATATATTATTTATTTTTATGTTTTAAAGAGAATAAAAATAGTTAAAAAATTAGAAGTGAAAGGGTGGGCCGGGGAGCTAGGTCAGTAGACTAAGTGTTTGCCTGGCAAGCTCAGGGTCCTGAGTTCAATCCCTGTTACTGAAAAAAAGAAAGAGAAGAAAGAAAGAAAGAAAGAAAGAAAGAAAGAAAGAAAGAAAGAAAGAAAAAGAAAGAAAGAAAGAAAGAAAGAAAGAAAGAAAGAAAGAAAGAAAGAAAGAAAGGAAAAAGAAATGAAAGAGAATTTCATGAAACAAAATAGTAGGAATTGAACAATGGTTGTTCTATTGCATATTGTTGTCTTAAAATTAGTTATTCAGATAATCAGATATAAACATACAAAATTGGTTTAAAAAGTATAAAATATTTAAAAGAAGGACAAAATCTTTTAAGCATTAACTACTTTTTCCAATAGAACAGTAGAAATCAACAGAACAGTTATCAAAGCTATCCTGTGTATATACATAAATACATATTTTCCTCTTTTTCTTTGCCTTATACCTGTCATTCCTTTCCTTTGAACAAATTCTTTCCCTATTCTTTCCCTTTATGCTATTTATTGCACCTTTTGGATTTTATTTACAATTTCAAGTTCATATACTAGTGAGGCAATGTGTTGTTTATACATGCTGGTCTGTTTTATTATCACTTGTGAGTATGGTCACTATTTGGATCCATTTATCCATAAAATCCTCGAGTTCATTTTTTGCAGCTTAGTAATACTCAATTGTGTAAAAATGTCACCGTTTTTATCCATTCTTCAGTTGATGGGGATGTGGGTTTTTTCCAAGATTTAGCTATGACAAATTGTGCTACTATAAATATGGGTGCACATATATCCCTGTGGTATAGTGTTTCAGGTCTTCTGGAAAAATATCTAGAAGAGGAATAGTTGACTTGAATGGAACCTCTGATCCTAGCTTTTTTTTTTTTTCAGTACTGGTGATTGAACTCAGGCCCTTGTGCTTGCCAAGGAAGTGCTTATTCTACTGAGCCATCTCCCTGGCTCCTGATCCTAGCTTTTTGGGGAATATCCACACCCATTTCCATAGTGGTTGCACCAGTCTACACCTGAACAAACAACAGAGAAGTGTTCCTTTATTCCCACAGAATTAATGGCGGTGCCCTGACTGATATAAAGTACCTATGATACTGGTATCAGTTTAAATATTCTGATGTAATATATAATAATAATAATAATAATATTATTATTATTATTAATATTATTATTATTTAGAGAAGGGTCTACAGGGTGTTCCGGGTCTCACTACTAGATCGAACTTGTAGGGATCCACTTGTTTACAACCTCCCAAGACCTGGGATTACAGGCATGTGCCAGCATGCCCAGTCACAATTGCCATTTCATTGTGCCCTGGGGCAGGGTCTGCAAGGCAGGCCTGGGGATTGAACTCCTGGCCCCTGCACCTGTTTGCAGGTGCTTTAATCCACTGAGCTATTTGGCCAGGCCCTGTTAGTTTCTGTTTCTGATATACTGTACAATATTATTTGTTCATTTGTTCATTGTTTTTTCCATAATTCTATGTGCTCAAAATGTGCATATTTCTTGTATCATTTACCACCACATTTAGTAATATTCTACAACAGTGTCTGTTATTAGGCAACATTTATCCATCAACATTTCTTGAACAAATCATCTGATCAGTAAAAAAAGTTTATAATATAATAGAAAGAGAAATTTCATTACAAAAGACCCATTCTTGACCCATTGTTGTATTTGATGGGTAGGAAAATGCAGTGAGTTTTAAATGTGAGGATTCAGAGTACAAGGAGTCTAAACATCTGTTAGATTTCTAGGGCCAGCATAGCAAAGAACTCTGATCTAGAAATTTCAAGAGAAAAAAATTGATATGCTCATATGTCTAGAGACTGAATTTTAAGATTGGAATATTAACAAGATTTCTTTCTTCTGAGGAATGTGATGGAAAAACATGCTTCTATTTCATGCTCTTCCTCTAGATTCTTGTGGCCAGTTGGTAGTATTTGTTATCTCTCCTCTTGCAGATCTATTATCTTAATGCCTCTCTCTGTGTTAATTTAGCTTCCTCTCTGCATGTATAGCTATATTATAATTTCTCTTTTCAATACAATTGATGTCCATTTAAAATTCCTCTACAATGAGGCCTTTTTTTTTTTTTTACAACAAAACAATCCATTATTTATACTTTTGCAAATTAGCAACACATGACAGTAGGTTACCTAGAGATGAATAGCTGCCCTTAATCAGATAGGATGTTTACATCAGGAGTGAGGTAGCTTGTTTGCTTTAGGCACTGAGGCCTAGTCCCACCTAAACACATTTGATTGATGTCCTAGCTTCATAGCTCCCAACATATCCCCCTTTTATGTTTTGTTTTGTCAGAGATGGATATTCCATTGTAGTGAGAGAAGCTGTATTTGGAGAAGTCTTTAAAGGACCTTTTCATACTTGAAGCCAGTCCAAAGATTGTAGGTACTTGAATTCAGCAAAACAACCCAATACAGTCAAAAGTCCATAAATGTAGTGAGTTATTAGTACAACTGCCAATTGTAAAAAGTTGTTGATTTTATCCTTTTACAGCTCAGCATATTAATATGGCATTACTTTTTATACCGCATGGTTACACTTTTCTGCTGGATGGTTAAGACCAAGTTAAAGCAAGATCTATACAACTAATGTATCCTTTGCTACCTGACAAGCTCAGTCAAATCAACTCAGTATTTACCCTGGAACCATGTACAGCACTTTGTAGATCTTTTTTCAGTGTCACCATATGAATGAGTCACGGCCATTGATTGGTCAATGTGCTCTCTATGAAAGCCTGAGAGAATTTTTTTCTCTCTAGGTGACTCTGCTTAGGCACACTCTGTATCATTGATCACTTTCATCTGTGACTCTATAATCTCTTTGAACACAAAATTTAGGACACCACTGGGTTATAGGATGTCGCTGCAGAGGTTCACTTATATCGTGAATCCTCACTGACTTCAAAGGGTTAGGGTCAAAATAGTGGCTATCCTTTTAGCGCATCTATCTCTCTAATTTTTGGTATGCAAACTTAATTTTTACACATCCAGAAGAGAAGATAAATCATATTCTTACCCTGTAACAAAAGTGGTTAAGCGGAACATCACTATCTGTCTGAATATTAAATGCTTTAGACATAAAATGGAGCTGCTATTTTCCAACAACAATGGATATTCTAAAATTTAAGTCCCTATAGAATGTAAAAATACAATTACAAATTTTTACACAGAGATTAGATATAAATCCATGTACAACATTTTAACAGGACAATCTTACGACATTTTTTATTGTCTCTTGTTTTCTTTCTTTAACTTTTTTTAAACAAACATTTACTTTAAAGAGAGTATAGCAATAACTGATATGTTAGACCAGTATGCCTTTAGAAAATCAAACTGACAGATATTTCAAGCGTGGTTTTGAGGAACGGGTGAAAAAGTTGTGGTGTATTTATACAATGAAGTATTACTCAACTATAAAGAAGAACAAACTCAAGGTCTTCATAGGTAAGTGGATGCAACTTGAAGTTGTACTCAAGTAAAACAAACCAGGCCCACATGTGTAAATATCATATTGTCTCTCTAGTGTAAGAACTCAAAAGAAGAAATAAAAATTCAAAAGTATAACACAGTTAAATTGAAAAAGAGAACATAAGGATTAGACAACAAAGAGATAGAAAGGAGAAAAGTTAGGAAATTTGGCAGGGGCAAAACCATACACTTATATAAACAAGATGGTTAAGGCAATGGTCCTAAGAATCTCCAACTGGTTTTTGAAAATAGCAGTGAATGGGTAGAATTCTCACCCTGACTAACTCTATATGGTGATATGTTTGAACTAAGTAACTACACTGAGGACAACAATGTGTAATACTAAAATCATGCTTGTGCTTATAATTATTTCTGACTATTCATTCTTTAAGTCACATCGAGTTATGCCAGGAGTGATAAAAACAGCACACTCACATTTTCCTCTCCTTAGTCCTTTGCCATTTACATGGCAAATTGATTCATGATAGTTTCAATGTTATCTGCTCTCTCTGAATTTCCTTCCATTATTTCTGTACATGTTATTCCCATACTGATAATATATTGTTTTATTATAAAATTAAAATTAGATCTTCCAAAAAATTTTTGAACATGTTAATTTTGAGAGTTAGATATTTTTGTGTTTTTTTAATTTTTAAATTAATTGTAATGAGAAAGAAGTAGCAATGAGACAATTTCAAACCAGGTTAGTAAGACAGTTATGATAATTAATACATTGCATATTGTTGTTTTTGTAGTAGTTATTCATAGTAAGAGAGTTAGATGTTTTTTAAAGTAACTTTTAATTCAGAACAAAAATTGGCCAGCCACATGCTGTGCATTTTACATACATCAGGCAGTAGCATTCCTTTTCATTTTGTTCATTTTTTTCATTCTTTCAATAACAATAATGCCAAAATTTCCTTTAAGAAATTTTATGTACTTTTTGTGAAGATGATGCAGAAAAAGGTGGTAAAAATATTGGATACTCTATTTATGCTTCCTCAAAACAAAACTACAAATCACAATCTGACTTAGTGAGCAAATCTCCCTCTACCCCATTGCCTAGGTGGATGCATATTCACAGAGCCACCTTTAAAGAAAAATCTTCATAGGACTTCTTCTTCCACTGATGGCTAATTTTACTAAGATGATATATTCAATCATTTAAATTATTTGCTTTTCTTAAAATAAACTTATCTTACCTGCCAAGCCTGAAGACATTAGTTCAGTTCCTGGCACCAAAAAATAAAACAAAACAAAAAAATAAACTTCCTACATTGAAGAGTATTTATTTAATCATTTGTGCTACGTTCTTATAGGGGAATCTATGTGTAAATAATTCCACAAAATGTAGAGCATTGTATAGGGCCTTTTGTGGTTTTAACATACAAATGATAGTTTATTAAAGATGCTGGACATTGATTTGGAAGAAAAAAAATGATTGTTTTACTTGTCCAATTTTTATTCTTATTAAATAAAATGAGATACAACTCACACAATATTTATGGCTGTTGTACACCTCTAAGGAATAAATAATCTGTTATCACTAATTTGATGCCTTTAAGAATAAGCAAAGACAGTTTATAAAAAATGTGTAGTACTCTAATCATAATTATTATTATCATTCATCTTGTATAGTAACAAAACTCAATTTAGGTTTATATTTCAATGTACATTTCAAAATAGTTTCATATTTATCTGAAGAAGAGGAATCCTTTATCATATGTTTTGATTTTATATAAGACACAGAACAAATAAATTTTATACAGTATTGCTATGGTATTGCTTTCTTGTATATTAATTTTATGTTCGCACATTTTTATACACAAAGGAAAAACATTTAGAGTCTTAAAGAGACATACGTTAAACATTTAAGCATTAATGATACTATGAATTCTTGAACAATATGCTGATGAAAGACAGGATTAAAAATTGCCTCTATTTAAATGTGAAATCTTAACAACTAATGTGAAGACAACATTATGTAACACAGCAGCCTTTGTCAAGTTCCTTTCATTTTCTATGGTTAAGTGCTGTATCATTTCTAATGTGTTTTTTCCACTATTTTGTATTTTCTTTATATAATGGTAAAATATTGAAATAAATGTGAAAATACTTGGTGAAAGAAAAATAAAGAGCTATTTTTTGAGAAAAAACTCTGTCATTCTAAGGGAGTAGAGTGAAATAAGGCTGAAAGAAGATAAGGTGAGTTGATATTACTGACAATTCCTCCTGAGGCAGAATTCAAATTCCTCCTTTAGCACATTTTTTGTGTTCTAAATATAGTTTATTTCTCATAACTTGAAAATACCTCGTAATTCCTTTACATGGTGGCAGACACAGTCTCTTTTGCAGTTTTATGTAGTGTTCTTCAGTTCAGACAGGCATGATTGGCTTTGATATTGAAAGGTGAAAGGGCAAACCCCAGAAGGCTCCCTTATGAATGTCACAGACAGGTCTCTTTAACTCAGTTTCTTGTTGTACCTGCCAACTCAAATAAGTACGGGAAATAAAACAAGCTGTCCAGCAAAAGAACCTAATATTCTAGCTTAATCGCAGCCCTGTATCAAATGTAGTTGCGTTTTAATGCAATGGGAGAAATTCCAGAGGGAAAGATGGAATTGTAGCAACTCCTTTGGAACTAAAAATAGACTTTAAGGCAAGACTTGAAAGGCTAGAGCTAAGATGAGTTCCCTGAGTCTCTGCACCGTGTCCTGTGGAGAGGCTCACTTGGCAGGCTATCTTGCATTTTCACATTCTCAGTTGTTGTCAACCTGTCTTACTCATCTCTAGTTACATTTCCCTGGTTTATGCTGTAATCAGTATCACTTACAGTGTAAATCTACTTCCTACTGGACATCTACCTCTTGGTGAATCCTATATCCAGTGTGTGGCAATAAACACATTCACAACAGTAGAGGTCACTGTCAGTACTGTGTGAAATAGACACAAATAAGGGCTGGAATATTTTCTTCCCTCCCTCCTTTCCATTTAAGTAAGTTGTATTTATATGGTCATTGAAAACCTACAACTGCAGTCCATTGTGATCATTCTGATGTTTTGAGTACAAAAAGTGAATTATCTTTGCTTTATTTTCATCCTTTGCAAGAGTATGAAGGCCAGCCATAGTGAAACAAGGCAGAATAATAAACCTCACTCCCAATTTTAAAACTATGGATTACTGCACAGTAACTACTAATTGCATTGCTCTGCTTTTGAGGACTAGTGAGGAGGGGAGGGTATCAAATGTCATTAAGCACGACTAATTAATTTTTTTTTATTTATTTATTAGAGAGAGAGAGAGAGAGAGAGAGAGAGAGAGAGAGAGAGAGAGATGTGTGTGTGTGGCCAGCTCAGCCCACCAGGGGGCGGGCTGGCTGGCATGTGGTGCTGGGGGATTGAACCGTGGTCCCTGATGCTTCGCTGAACTTGTTCTAAGTAGGTGCTTTTAGACCACTGAGCCATCTCTCCAGCCCAAGCACGACTAATTAGAGATGAGATTATAATAGTGTGAAAAAACTCACCGCACAGAAATTGCAAAGAAAAAATAAAGAAGTCTAACATTATTTTTATTTGATCCCATCACCTAATAAAGGAAACATGGTTTAAGCCTTTCTCTAGAAGCCTAGATATAAATTAATTGATTTCTAGAATTCATTTATAGCTCTAAGTTGTACCATTATGTTTAAAACAAGAGCTCACAACATGACAGATTACTCCTAGTGCAGACAGAAAACCAAAAAGCTTAAAAATTGGACAGCATTATTTTACCATGAAAGTATGACAAATATTTACTCCATTCCTAGTATAAAGTAGTACGACTTATGACTTATATCCATCATCCTTTCCTTTATTTTCCTGGTATTTAAAGGGACATTTTAATTCACACACATTCCTCCTAAGTTGTGTCTATTTTTACTACTTTCTGCATGGCATCCTCTATTCATCCACAAGATCATAAACTGTACACCCAAGCCATCTGAACACACTTACTTATCCAACAGGGTTTTGAAACTTTATTAGTCATGCTAAATTAATCTCAGCTTACAGTGTAGAATACATGTGCTATTGCTCTAAAATGTATTTGCTCATTTTAGGTGTTTCAAGAAATAAATTATATTGCTGCATAATGCAACATAACAATTTCATGCCTCATTGTGCATTTTATACTTATTGAGCTTGTCTTCTAAGGAAGAGATTTTGAAAGTTAACAGCCTCAGAGTTTCAAATTCAACAATCTTGTACTTTTTAATCAAAAACCCATGATGTGGTCTGCAGAATTAACAGAGAAAAAATTTGAGCCAATTTTATAAAATAAGCAGCACTAAAATTCCTTCAATATTCTAAATCATTAAGTAATAAAATACGTTTACTCATGACTAGTTTTTTTAAGCAAAGCAATAAAAATTCAATTTTCTCAATTTTCTGAAATGTTATTGGCATATCCAATAATTTAGTTAATTTGTGTCATTTACTATGTAATTATAGACTCTAAAGTTTTAATCATCTCTCAATAAATGTATAAATAACCTTATAAAAATAAAAGTGATGTTTTTTTACCTTCATAAATTATGGTGAGCTTTTTTATGGAAAAATGAGCAGAGCAAATTAGAACTTGATGATATTGTCATATTTGTTAATTCAGGTAAGTCTACCCTTGATAAAAGCCAGAGATTTAAAGATGAATGTAATTGCAAAGAGTAGTTTGTCATATAATAGATGTGGTATCAGTGCACAGGGGAAATACAGATAAATTTTCAGATTATCCCATACCTTATTTTACCTGTTCTTTTTTGTGGTCTGAATATTATGTCATTTCTGTAGTGTTCTAAGTTTTTAATGTAAACTTAATGATAGAAAAACTCATTGAGAGTCAGCCATATAGTTCAGCAGACTAAAGCACTTGCTTAAGCAGAGCTCAAGGAGCAGAATTTGATCCCCAGCCTGCCATGCCAGCCCCAACCCCGTGGCACACTGAGACAGAGATTGAGACTGGGTGTGGTGGCATGAGCCTGTATTTCCAGTGCTTGGGAGGCTGAAAGCAAGAAGATCACTATGAGTCCAGTCTGTGTAGTGAGACCTTGTGCACCCTGTACTAAATGCAAAAAGAAAAAGAAAAGAAAGAAAGAAAGAAAAGCTAGTTGAATTTAGTTTGAAGCATAAAAACAATTTAAGCATTTATTGATAGAAACATTCAGTATCAACAATATAGCACTTGTGCTATGGAGATCGAATTATGAAAAACAGACAGATCATCCATTCTTTTTTTAAAATAATTTTATTGAGAAACAAATAGCAATGAGACAGTTTCAAAACCGATTACTAGCAGTTTCAAGAATTAATGCATTGCATATT
>NW_004524889.1:1384922-1393707 GCF_000260255.1 Octodon degus | reverse complement strand
CAAACATCTTAGGCATAATAAGGAACAGGTATTTTTCATCAAGTATTGATATGTTGAACCTTAAGTCCCTACATAATATGATAAAGAACATTTAAAAATTAGCTTTTATTTTAACAATAGGATAAAGAATTCTATGCTTCTCATGTTTGCACATAAGTCCAAAAATCTCACCATATACAACCTTGAAGCAGGACTGTCCCACAAGATCATCCATTCTGAACTTCAAGAGAATATACAATTGTTTGGTTTTGAGGTTGTACTTTATTCTCCAAAGGCCGATAGCCGTCACAATCTCTGTTGATTAATAACTGCCTTATAAACACATAAGTGATCTGTGCTATGATTTAGAATATTTTCTTTGGGAATATGTGAATCTGCTAATGTTGTTAATATTTTCATTGTCAAGAATGTGACAGAGATCAATTCAACCGGTGTTACCCAAATCACATTTGCTTGATTAAATTTGGCCTTTATTATTCCTTATGTTGATATACACATGAAGAGTCATCACGAACTCCTTAAGGTAAAAAAATAAAAGTGTGTGTATCTTCCTTTTCATTCCATTTCATTTCCTTCCAGCTTGGTTATGACTTGTTTTTCTAGTTTTCTGCTTCAAAACTTTCTGAGAAATCCTTAACTTTCAGAGGTAAAAAAATAGAGACACTGTTTTTAGTCTGTGCTCTCTGTCATTATATGTAGTGTACTTTTGGTTTTATATTTTTAAACAAGTGCGATTAAAATAAGTAAAATCCACACTTTTGTATATTTTGCTTTATAAAGACATTATCACACTTATGTAAATGATCCCATCAATAATCTCAAAAATGTTTTCATAATACCCTCACAATTATGTTTCAAAGTTAATAAAATATAAATAGAAAGCATATGTAGCAGTACATGTATTTGTGATAGTTCCCACTTTATATTGAATCAATATTAATGCATAGTCCAGTTCATACTGAATCTAACATTTTCTGACTTCTGTTCTTTTTCATCACTCAATCAAATCATCTATCATGATTGTGAGCTTAACAATCTCTAACTGAAGTGTTACAGAAATTGACTATTCTATTTGGGGAAGAGAGAAAGGTAGATATTTTTAATTATCTAGCGACTGACTGAAAAGTGCACAAAGGTCTATGCATGAGTACTGAGAGGAAAGGATGAATCCAGGCCATCATAGCGCCACTAAAAGTGGCCAAAAATTTACCAATATCTGATTCCATGATGAGAATTTTTAATGTTATATCACAAAAGAACTATTCTCTGTGGAAAGATATATAGAGAGAATATCCCCTTACCTCTTGAAAGGAAACTGTGTTTACCTGCAATCCCATGAAAACAGTGTATATCTGGAAAGATTTTCACAGTAAACATCACTAATATAACTCATGAATAGGAGAATTGCTTGTACTCATGCAGTTGTGGAGGAGAAAAAAACCTAAGGAATCCACTTTTGTGTGAGAAAAGGCATGTCACAGCATGCCTAGAGTGCTGGGGCTGGCATGCCATGCAGTACTGGGGACTGAATTTGGGACATTGTGCTTGCCAGGCAGGTACTTATTCTGCTGAGCTATCTCCTCAGCCTCAATGTTGATAGCTTTGTAACTGTTAAATGATGTATGTTTAAATAATGTTTGACAACACTATTGAGACCTGGAGTGAAACTTTTCATTGTTGATAGGAATGTAAGCAAGCACAACCACTGAAAATTTAAAAAATGAGAAATTCCATTTGATTCAGAAATTCCATTTCTAGGTATTTACTAGAAAGAGTTAAATCAACTGTATTACACTGATACATGGGTAACCACATTTTATGGAATTTGTATGGATGCCTCCCCAAATCCTTACGAACACATGGGAAGCAGGCTTTTTAGAGAGATTAAGTATGATCCTGAGATTAAGAGTTTGTGATTAGTAAACCATTCTATTGATTGGTTTAAGATAGTTCTGGATAGAAATAAGGATGTCAGTGCTACATTGACACTAGAGTAGGTAGTCTTCATACAATATAAGGGACAGAAAGAATCTTATGTCTCCCTTGTTGCTTTTGCTATTTTATACTACTGTGAACTGTTAACCCTCTCCTATGTGCCACTCTTTGGTGGAGCCAGCAGATTACGCACTGAAACCTCTACAAACTGCACTGATTAAATCTTTTCTTTAAATTTGGTTTTTGTGTATTTTGTCCCCACAATGAGAGAAATTTAACTATGATACCAAGCTTATAACAGCACAAATTTATAGTAGTCAAATTTTGGAATCATTTTATGTTCATCAATAGATGAATGGATAGGGAAAATATGACATTTGTATATTATGGTATACTACTCTGCAATAAAGAGGTATAAATGTAGGTACTTTGAGGAATAATGGATAGACTGTGAGACAATAATAAGTAAAATAAATCAAATACAGAGGATTAAATATGACACGTTTTGTGTTACAAAAAAATCCCAAGCCTAAATAATTAAAAATCAAAAAAGAAAATAGGTAATAGGAAATGGAGAGATAGTTTTCAAAAGGAAAGGAGACAAGGAATTTGTCAGAGAAACGAAACAGGGGAGGACAAGTGTATGAAAAATAAAAATGTGCTTATGTAGGTCTTCATTTTAACTCCTAATGAAGTATATAATCATAATGTACTGTAAAAATACAAAACCCTGCATAAAACTAAAAGCACTATTTGATTCACAGCTGATTCAAAGTAACAATATTTTCTAAGTGGAATTATTTAAATACAGTTTTAAAACCTATTATGGAATGATCTGCACTCTAACATGAATAATTGTATAAAATTATGTTAATTTTACAGTTATCAATCCAATGGCTCTAGCACAGTAAATTTTATTGTACTTTAGGAATGTAATCATTAGTAGTAATTAGTAATTGATACACTTGCCCTCCCCTGTTTCCTTGCTCTGAATATTTCCTGGTCTCCTTCCCTTTTGAAAAATAGTAGTGTAACCATGTACTAATAAAAAAATTTAAGAGGGGTAAAGTGCTGTGTCATGAACTCTGTTTTTCCAGGAAAATGTGCCCAGTCTTGAAAACAATAATGTAGAGAGGGATCAAAGAAAGTTCAGTGCACACGAGAATCATGAGGGAACTGACAAAGGAGAAGAAACTTGGATTCATTGCTGCAGAAGAAATAGCTCCCTACTGTAGGCTGACCTGGAGTGTGAGAAGGAAGCAAAAGTAATTTTGCTTCTCCCTGGGAAACTGAGGCCTGACCTGGATCTGGAAAGTCTTGTGAAGTTGGAGACAGCAATGAGAACAACGGACACTTTTTTCTAAATAGTACCCTTCCCAGATTTAGCAATTGGTGAGTGAGCTGCAGCAACACCAGAAACACAGTTTCATGGAGCAGTGTGTGGATGAGATCATTATTTTATTTCAAAAATCTCAGGCTCAAGCTCCAGCAGCAGAAGAGTCCTGGAGTCACTGCACAGCCAATGTCCCAAAATGGAATGATGGATTGGCTACTCAGACAATATAGAGAGGTAGTAGTTGGTGAGGAGACTGGTAAGAATTCTGCTGAGATGCAGGAGCTGGGACCACCAAGACTCACTCTGGAGATCTCTAAACTACACTCCTAACCCTAGCTACAAAGGACTGGAAGCAGTCCCCTACTCTGGGACAAGTGAGACAAGCAGATAAATGGTTTTGGCTGGCAATGGGAAAAAGGTACTACCCTAATATTCAACCCATGTTTGAGAAAAATCAGTAGTGTGACTATGATTAATTTTCATCCAGCAGTAATCCTACTGTACTCTTGATGAGTTTGCACAGTAAAGATTCTGCTTTTGACTAGGGAAATAACATAGAACTGACAGAATCAGAAGAATTTATTTTTATTTCCTTTTGAGGGGAAGGTATTTATGCTCTGACTTTTATTGCTTGATTTGTTTCCTATGCACTATCCATCACTTTACTCAGTGATATTTCTTCATTTTCTAACATTTTCGTTTGAATGATTATTGTCTTTATTATTTCTGGTTCTTTTTCCTATTACTTCATTCTTTCTCCCCTGCTCTTTCCTCCATCTTCCCAAAGTTTGAGTGATCATCCATTATGCTTCATCCTAGTTTCTACTACATTTATCTTCAGTTGTTGCTCTTTTATACCCTATCCCTCTTAAATTCCCCTTCCCCACAGGATAAAATCACTTTATCAAGGGGAAACTCAGTGCATACATCTTCCTTGTTTAGATTGGATATTGTCATATAGACATGGATCTTGCTCCTATGGATAGAGATACCAAATTAGCAGTTTACACAGTTTGTCAGTATCTAGGTTGTGTTTGATTATATTGTTATTGGTAAATGTACTACTTTAACCGATACACTATACTTGTATCCAGTTGGTCATGCTTGTATAAAAACCCTGCTATAAACTGAGGTTATAAAAACCCATAGGCCACCACCAGATGACAGATGTTGAGACAAATAGTTGCATGCTCCTTATCCCTAATAAAGTGTAAATATAAGATCTTGAAACAGACACAAAAACCCGCAGCCAACTACACCTACAAGACATCTCAAAGGAATAGATATTTCTGAGGGAAGACACAATACAACAAAGCTACAAAACATAAGAAAAGTACAAGCAAAAACACAGAACACAAATTAAAATTAAAATAATAAGTGAAAACAAGTAGAAGCAAAATGTAACACTAGAATTTCAGCCCACCCAGGAAAAATGCAAGAGACAAAGAGATAGAAACCAGAATCCACACTACTGGGACAAATACCCAACACCCAAAATGAAGAAATGAAAGATTTATTTAGCTCAGAATTAGTGAAGGTTTCAGTGCATTTTCCACTGGCTCGAAGGCAGAGTGGAGCATTGCAGAGAGCAACATTTCACAGTGTCCACAAAGAGCAGCTCTGGCAGCTACTTAGCTTTTCTCTTGTCCATAGATTGTAATGCAAATCACCTACCCCAGGACAACGGTTTAGCATTCACACATACAAGAAGCACAAACTCCAGAACCTCCCCCACTAAGGCATGAGGCTTGTGGAAACAACTACACACAAAACATAATAAATGATTATTACAGAAAAAGTCAGAAAAGAAATAATTACTCAGGTATAAAATGAGATGGTGACTATAAAGAACTTTCTCCTTCATTAAATCTACAAGAAAAAAAAGACTTAAGAGTATATGAAGATTTAAAAAAAAACAGGCCCTTTTAATTCAAAGACCAAATCAAAAAAGGGTATTTGAGATGAATACACAATTCTTAGATGAAGAAATGCAAATGGGAAATAAATATATGAAAAAAATATTCAACAGCATTGGTAATTTTAGAGATGCAAATTAAAACAATGTTAAGATTCCATATCACCTCAGAAAGAATGGCTGTCATCAAAAACTCAGCCAATAACAGATGCTGGAGTGGCTGTAGGGAAAGAGGGACACTTCTCCACTGTTGATGGAAGTGTATAAGCACTATGGATATCAGTGTGGAGATGCCCCAAAAATCTAGGATTGGAAGACCTATTTGACTTAGCGATTCCACTCCTTGGTATTTTTCCAGAAAGACTGGAAACATCATACTACAAAAATATATGTGCACACAAGTTTATACCAGTGCAATTTGTCATAGCTAAATCTTGGAAATAACCCAAATGCCAATCAACTAATGAATGGATAAACAAGATATCATATTTTTATGCAACAGAATATTAATCTATAAAAAGATAAATGTGAGGCTTTTATACATAAATGGACACAAATAGGGACCATACTCATAAATGAAATAAATGAGATTTGCAAGTGTAAATATCATAATGCCTCCATATCATAAGAAAATGAAAGAGGAAATAACATCTGAAAGATACAATAGGTACTATGAAAAGGAAATAAACTGTTCAAAGGGAAGGAACAACTGGTATGAGGGATAGAAGAAAAGTAAAAAAGGAAAGAAGGAAAAATATGTGTATGAATACACAGGACAACTTAGATAATTGGACTGCTAATTTCTACTAGTGTATTGAAAGGAACAGTTAATGTTAATTTTTTCTTCCTTTTATTTTTTAGGCAATTTGTATGATGATATCTGGTAACCTGAAATAATTTGAAATAAATAATTTCAATATAACAAGAATTATTGAATTCTTATTTTGTTTAGTGAAATTCTGTATCATTTCTGAGATTTAACTACTTTTTATTGTGTTTAATTTTTTTAAAGAAGAGCCTAGGAAAATAATGGAAAGATGGAATATTGGACTAGGAAGAGAGGATAATGGTTAGTGAACATGAAAGATAAATCTCTTAAAATACCAATAGTATAACAATTGTAAGATCGTGTGAAGTATAACAATTTTATTTCGAGGCAATGAAAAATCAAGAGTAAGCACAAATGTCATAAGAAACCTATTCAGAAAAGTAATACCAGAAAACTTCCCAAGCATGAAAAAGAATTTGACAAAAAAGGAAAAAAATTGACATTCAGTTAAGTGAGGCATAAAGAATTTCTACTACTCATGACGAAAATAGCTCTACACCAAAGCTTATAAGAATCAAAATTACACAAATTGAACACAAGAACAAAATGTTAAAAACTGTTAGATAAAAGAAACAATTCACCAATAAAGGAAAGCCCTCCAGAATCATAGCAGACTTCCCAATATAAATCCTTAAATCAATGAGAGGTTGAGGAGAAATATTTCAATCCCTGAAAGAAAACGTTTCCCAAGTGAGCTTTATGTATCTTGCAAAATTATCTTTCAGACATAATGGGGAAATAAAATTCTTCCATTACAAAGAATAACTGAAGAACATCATCACCACAAAACAAGTACTGCAAAGTATTCTGAAACATATTCTAGAAAGATATAACAAAGATGACAATTACAAGAGTAGAAATAGAAAGAAGCCACCAGCCAGGGCAAATAGCTAAACAGAAGGGAAAGACAGGGAATCAACAGATGAAAAATAACATGACTAGGGCAAGGTAATATATATCAGTTATAATGGTCAATGTAATTTCATCTCAGTTCAATAATCAAAAGAAATACACTGGCAGAATGGGTCAAAAATTTTATCCAACAATATGCTGCAAAGAATAAACACATATAAAACAAAAAGCAATTCATAGAATGAAAGCCAAAGGATAGAAAACAATATTCCATGTGACAGGAATCCCTCCTCCAAAAGCAGAGGAGCTATTTTACTCATAGACAATGTGAACTTCAAGACAAGATTGCTCAAGGGTGATAAAGAATGTCACTACATCACTGTAAAGGGAATAATACAATTGAAAGAGAAAAAAATTCATAAATATATTTGCACTAAATACAGGTATACCAACTATATAAGACAAATATTAATTCACATAAAAAATCAAATAAGTGCTTACATGATTTTAATGGGGGATAATTAATATCTCACCATCACAAATAGGTAGATTTGTCTAGGTCAACTAGACAAATATCAACGAAAATATTAGAATTGATCCAAATTTATTTAAAAAATTTCTCTAGTAGATGTCTACAAGGTGTTCCATCCTACAATATCAGAATACATATTTTTTCAGCAGTGAATAGGTCATTCTTTAAAATATACCTCACAGTAGGCCATAAAGCATGATTAAGAAAATGCAAAGAAATTGAAATTGTATCAGGTATATTGTTAAGCCATACTGAAATTAAAATGGAAATCAGGGGTAAAAGAAAACATCACCAATTGGTCACAAACAAAATTGAAGAAACTAATCACCTACAATTGACTTGTACAACATAACAGAACTTATGGTGATAGGATGAAAGCAGATATGAGAGAAAAACTGATAGTGCTGAATTCTTACTTTAGGAAAACAGAGTGAACTCAAGGAACAACCTAATATTGAACCTTAAATTTCTAGAAAAAGTAGAATAAATAAAGCCAAAACTTATGCAAGGAGGAAATTACAAAGATCAGAGAAACAATTAATGCAATCAAGACCTTAGAGAAGAAAAACAAATAGAGAAATAAGGATAAGAACAAAAGAAGTTAAATTATCTTTATTTGTACATGGCATGATACTCTACATAGAATACAAATCTCCACCAATAGACATATAAATTTAATATTAAAATTCAATCTTATAGTTGGATACAAAGTCAACACTTAACAATCAATAGCATTCCTGTAAATAATTTTAAAAACTCATTGAGAAAAAAAAATTTAGGGAAACCACACTTTTCATAATAGCATTGAATAGATGTAAATTGATAACATAGTCTCATTTTTTTTTCTATTTTAGGGAAGGGTCTACAGGGTGTTCAGGGTCTTACTACTAGATTAGACTCATAGTGATCCATTTGTTTACAGCCTCCCAAGAGCTGGGATTACATTCACGTGCATCAACGGCCAGTCTCAATTGCTGTCTCAGTGCTACCTAGGGGCGGGGCTGGCATGGCAGGCCTTGGGATCAAACCCCAAGTCCCTGCCCCTTCTTGCAGGGGATTTAATCAGCTGAGCAGGCCTTCATAGTCTTAATTGAAATAAATCAGACATACATGTATAAACAACACTTTGTCTCTCTGATGTGAGAAATTGTAAATGTAAATAGCTGTTATATTTATTTTGCTCTCATTGTTGAGAAAAAAATGCTTCACACTCAAAATTACAGAGAAATGTTTAATTTAGCTCAGAGTTTGCAGTGGTATTCATGTATAATCTACTGGCTCCAAGGCAGGGTGGCATATGGCAGTGGGGCAACTATGGTGGCTTAGCTAACAGAAAACAGCAAAAGTAATGGGAGAAGAAACAGAGAGAAAGAAAGAGGGAGGGAG
>NW_004524889.1:1378217-1384822 GCF_000260255.1 Octodon degus | reverse complement strand
AGAGACACAGACAAGGAGAGGAGACAGAGGCAGGCCAAGATAGACACAAAGAAAGCCAGTCCTCTTTCTGTCTCTTATATTGTACAAAGTCTGCCGGAATTAGGGTAGCGCCAATCCAGTCAGGGGGCTTATCTAGCCATCATCCATGCTTAATACAAGCACCCTTAATCCCAGCACTGTACTATGATTCAATCACAAATGGTAGATTGATTCTAAAGTCACCATTGGAGACTTAGAATTTAAAAAATCTGGGCAACAAAGACAAGACAGAGGTATAACAATCCTTGACTTAAAATTATACTATGGAACTACAGTTATAAAAATAACATGGCACAGAAAGGGCAAAGCCAAGGATCAACAGAGCATTTTAAAACGTACAGAGACTAATACAAAAACACTTAAGCACAATTTATTTGGCAAAGCGGCCAAAAATATTCACTCGAAGAAAGATAGACTCCTTGAAAAATGATGCTGGAAAAACTGAATTCCAACATTCTGAATATTAAAGCTAGATAGACACATGTTTATCACCATGAATTAAACTGAAATCAAAATGGATCGAAAATCAAAATATTAAAACAGAAACTGTAAATTTGCTGTAAGAGACAGCAGGTGGAAAACTTGAAGACACACATGTAAGAAGAGACTTCATGAATAAGACCCTGACTGCTTGGGAAATACCAGAAAATCAACACTTGGGAACTCATCTGAATAAGAAGCTTTTGCACAGAAAAGTAAATCTCCAACATCGTGAAAAGGCATCCCACATATCTTGGAAAAAACATTACCCAAATTTTGTAAAAGGATTGATATGTAGAACACTTGAAGAACTGAAAAACATCAGACACCTGACATTTAAAGAACCAAAACAAAAATGGGTACGTGAAATGAATAAACATTTCTTTGAAGTACAAATGGCAAATAAATACATGAAAAAATATTCAGCATCACTCTTCATTCAATAGAAGCAATTTAACACTATCCTGCAATTCAGTCTCAATCCAGAAAAAATGATTATTATCACGAAATAAACCAATAACAGTAATGGTGTGGGGGTTTGGGAATTAAAGAATCATTCCCTGTTTTTCTTGTGATGCTTCCCTCCCTTAGATCCAGAAAGCCATGAACTAAAACCTCTAAAACTGAGAGATAAAATAAAACATTGCTCCTATAACTTGTGGTTACCAGGTATTTTGTACGGGCAATAAGAAAGTAAGTAAGATAACCTGAAGATGGAAACAAGAAAACTGCAATTTAAATTTCTGGAGGAACCCAAGCACAGGCCGATTGAGTGTGTGGCAATGCTTCCAGCTCTCCTGTGCCCTCAGGAACTCGTCTGACCCAAACCCAGGCAAGCCATGTGAATGAAACCCTCTGACTCACCAGCCGGACCCCTCCCGAGTCACCCCAAAGCCCACCCAGTGAGTGAGAACTTCTGCCTCGCATTCGGGAACCCCCAGAGCCAAACCAAGCCCAGGCGTCTCATGTGTGTAGGAGAGGTTCAGGCTCCCCTGTGCTCCTGGGAACTCGCAGGACCAAAACCCAGGCATGCCTCCTGAGTGAGATGCACTGCTGTGCCCTGCAGACTCCTCAAGAGCCCCCCCCCCCAGCCCGTCAAGCGAGTGAGAACTTCTGCAGTACATCCAGGACCACAAGATCCAACGAAAGCCCAGACCCAGCAAGTGCATGGCACAGCTTCTGCACTCCCCTGCACCCCCTGGGACAGGGGCACAAAAGGTTCACTGTTGTGCCAGAAAGACACAAAAGGTTCACAAAAAAGACACAAAAGCCAGACACAACCAGATGAACTCAAATTTAATAGATATTCACCTGAATTTCAATAGGTGCTAAGGTTATAACTGCACCAAAGCTCTACACCAAAGGTCAGAGGTAAGTGCTATACAAAATGAAAAAAAGAAAGAGTAAATTAAATCTCAGTCCTTGAGCCCACCCAGAACAAGTGCAGAGGATACTAGCTCAGCAGAAATATATGAATTAATAGCATCGGAAGTAAAGAAACAACAGCAGAAAGATACAGAGGAACTCAGATCAGAATTAATCTCTGAAATAGAAATAAAAAAGAAATCTTTGAATTACTAGTGTCAGAATAAAAAAAACAACAGCACAAAGGTATAGAGGAACTCAGACCAGTATTACTCTCTGAAATAAAAAAAAGAAATCCCTGAATTAATAAAGTCTGAAGTAAAGAATCAAAAGCAGAAACGTATAGAGAAAATCAGATTAGAAATGATCTCTGAAGTAAAAAATTAATAATGGCTTTTCAAGACACTGATTAAAAAATAGAGGAGATAAGAAGAGAGATGGATTCCTTGAATGAGCAATATAGGAAAGAAATAGATCGCATGAAACAGAGTCAAACAGATAGAGGGAACTTAAAATCTCAACCACAAGCTTGCTAAACCGTTTGAGTGAAAGTGAAGGTAGAGTCTCAGATCTTGAAGACATTGGCACAGCCAGTGAAAAGATAAGAAAAGATCTCTCAAAAACAAGTAAGATGTAGAAAAAAAAATCCATCTTTACAAGATGAAGCAAAGATTAACAACGCGAGACAAATAAGCATCAATGATAAAGGAGTCAATATAAGTAAGATAAAAAGAATATGGGCAGAAGTAATAACAGAAAACTTGCCAAATATGAGGAAGCAATCTAACATTCAGTTAACTGAAGCATACAGGATTCCAAATGATTTCAACCTAATTAAGAACACACCGAGACATATAATAATCAAGATCCCAGAAATCCAGCACAAGAACAATATAAAGAAAGCCACTAGAGAAAAGCAACAGATCACATTTAAAGGAAAACCCATCAGAATAACAGCAGATTTCTCTTCACAAACCATGAAGGCAAGAAGAGCATAGAGCAGAGTACTTCAAGCCCACTATGAAAACAAATTTCAGCCCAGACTACTACACCCTGCAAAATTATCCTTCAAGTTTGATAGAGAAGTGAAATACTTACACGACAAAGATCAACGAAAAAAATTCACGATGACAAAGCCATCAATACACAGACTACTAACACATGTTCTGGAAAGAACATCGTTTTGACCAAATGATCAGAACTCCATTAAGGACAACAGAAGGAACCCCCTAAATAGCGCAAAACATTAAACAAAGGAGAAAAAGTAGTAAACAGCAGAAGGCAAAAATCATGTTGATTGTAAATCAATACATCTAAATTATTACCATCAATGTAAATGGACTCAATTTATCAATTAAAAGAAATAGACTGGTACAGTGGATTAAGAAGAAAAATTCCAAAAATCTGTTGTATACAAGAAACACACTTAACTCAAAAAGAAATTCATACACTGAAAGTCAAACAATGAAAAAAAAAAATACTACATGCCCCAATAACTCAGAATAAAGCAGGGGTAGGAATCCTGCTTTAAGATAGTCTCAACCTCAAAGGAAGAATGATCAAGAGACATAAAGAAAGCCACTAAATTCTCTTTAAGGGAAAATTCAAGAGGAATATGGAACACTCATAAATGTTAGTGCACCAAACACGGCAGGATGAAACTATATAAGATGAATCTTACCAATCATGAAACACATAAGATCCAAGACCACAATCTTATCAAGAAATCTTAACACCCCCTTAACCCAAAATGATAGGTAAAGCAGACAAAAAATTAGCAAAGATGTACCAGAACTAAACCAGAGCTCGGAACAAAAGGACTTAGTGAACACATAAAAAGTGCTCCACAGACGACACCTAAATGTGCATTTCTATCAGCTGCACATGGCTAATTTTCTAAAATAGACCACATACTGGTCCACAGGTAATGCTTAAGTATATGCAAGAAAAAAGAAATTATTCCATACATATTAGCTGACAACAGTGCAATGAAACTGGAAAAAAATGACAAGAGAAACCAGAAAAAACTCTGAAATACATGGAAATTAAACAACATCCTACTCAGCAACCAATGGGTCAAGATGAAATTAAAAAAGAAATTCAAAATATCTACAATTCAATGAAAATTCAAGCACAAATTATTGGAAATTATGAGATGCGAAGAAAGCAGTTCTCAGAGGGAAATTCATAGCTATGAATTCACACATTAGGAAAGCAGAACGGGAACAAATAAATACCCTAATGAATACAGTAAATCATCAAGAAGATCATACAACATGACTAGGTAGGATTCATCCCAGGGATGTAAGGATGTTTCAATACCTAAAAATCCATAAATGTAATACATTATATCAATAGAGCAAAATCTAAAAAACACACGATCATCTCAATTGATACAAAAAAAGGCTTTTGACAAAGTCCAGCACTCATTCATGTCCAAAGTCCTACAGAAAATTGGAATAGATGACCTCTACTTCAATCTGGTAAAAGTCATCTATGACAAACCAATGGCTAACAGAATTCTAAATGGGGGAAAACTGAAATCCTTTACTCTCAGATCTGGTAAAAGACAAGGATATCCTCTATCACCCCACCTTTTCAATATAGCACTGGCATCATTAGATATAGCGATTAGAGAAGAGGGAGAAATAAAATGAATAAAAATAGGTAAAGAAGAAGTAAATTATCATTATTTGCAGAAGACATGATATTTTATTGAAAGACCCAAAAAACTGCACCAAGAAGTTAATAGAATTGATACAGAAATTCAGTAGCATAGCAGGATACAAAGTCAATATCCAAAAGTCAATAGCATTCCTCTACAAAGATAACGAATATACCCTGAGTGGGAAATTGGAGAAACAATACCTTTTACAGTAGTACTGAGGAAAATGAAATACCTCGGAATTAATCTAACTGAAAAAGACAAAGATGTTTTCCAGGAAAATTGCAGGTACTCTAAAAAGAGAGAGAGAGAGAGAGAGAGAGAGAGAGAGAGAGAGAGAGAGAGAGAGAGATTGTAAGGATTTCAGAAAATGGAAAGATATTTCCTGCTCCTGGATAGGAAGAACCAACTTTGTGATTATGGGAATATACCCAAAATAGCTGTACAGATTTAATGCTATCACTGTCAAACTATCACCAACATAACTCACAGACCTAAAGAAATATTTGCTATAATTCATTTGGAAACAGAAAAGACCTAGAACACCAAAGGCAATCTTGAGTAACAAAGACAAGGCAAGAGGCATTACAAGTCCTGCAAGAAATGATACTATAAGACTACTGTGATAAAATTAACCTGGTACTGGCAACAAAATAGACCTGAGGATCAATGGAATATAATAGAAAATGTAGAGTCCTCTATGAACACAGCCCGTCACCATATCTTCGACAAAGAGGCCGAACATGATCACTGGAAGAAAGATAGTGTCTTTAAAAACTGATGCTGGAAAAACTGGCTCCTTACATGCTGAAAACTAAAACTTAACCCAGGTCTGTCATCATGCACTAAGTGAAAGTCAAAGTGGATTAAAAATCTAAACATTAAAACAGAAACACTTATTGTCCTGGAAAAGAATTTAGGAGGATCTTTTGAAGACATGGGGTAGGATGAGTTAATGAATGAAAATAAAATCACATGAGTCATACTTGAGAGAATTAACAACTGGGTCCTCCTCTTATTGAGAATTTTTTGCAGGTCAAAATAAATTACCAACAAAGTGAAAAGACAACCAACAAATTTGGGAAAAAAACATGACTAATAAACACTCAGACAATGGTTTGCTTTCTAGAATCTATAAACAACTAAAAAATATTAGGTCCCCAAAATTTAAAGACCCAATACAGAAGTCAGCATGTGAGATGAACACACACTTTTTAGAGGATGAAATTAAAGAAGTAAATAAATATATGAAAAAATGCTCCACATCACTAGCTATCAGTGAAACGCAAGTTAAAACGACACTGAAATAACATCTCACCCCAGAAAGAAGTGCTATCATAATTGAAGCAACCAACACAAAATTCTGGAGATGCTTTGTGGAAAAAGGTATCCTTCTGCACTGCTGGTGGAAATGTATACTGGTGCAACCGTTATGGTAATCAATGTGGAGATTTCTTAGAAAACTAGGACTGCATATCCCATTCAAAATATCCCATGCTGATATTATTTCTGGAGGAACTTAAAACCTCTTATCATAGTGGTACATGTGTACCTATGTTTATAGCAGCAGAATTTTTGGTAGTTAAGTCTTGGAAACCACAAAGATGCCTGTCACCTAAAGAATGGATAAAAAAGAGGTGGTACTTTTATACAATGCACTATTACTTAGCTCTAAGGAATTATAAACTTGAAACATTGATATTTAAGGGGATGCCACAGGAAGATATACTCATGAGGGAAATAAATCAGACCCACACGTGTAAATATTGTATAGTCTCCCTAGTATAAGAACACAAAAGAAGAAATACAAATAGAAAGGTTTAAAAATTTTTGGGGGAAAACTAGACATACAGATATTTTAATACACTGCCTGTATTTCACAGTATTTAATAATATGAAATTGATATTAATTCTCAGTGGTTGATTTTATAATGGGCATTTTTTTATTTATTTATTTTCAAAGATTTATTGATAAACAGATAGCAATGAGACAGTTTCAAATCAAATCGGAAGGACAGTTTCAACAAATAATACACTGCATATATTCTTCTTAGTG
>NW_004524889.1:1365729-1371687 GCF_000260255.1 Octodon degus | reverse complement strand
CCTATTGAGTGAGAAACTCTACCATGCACTTGGGATCCTGCCACCCCTCCGTAGCTCATGCACCCAAGTCTGCTGAGTTACTGAGAACTTATGTGATTCTCTCAGGACCCCCACATCCTGACCAGCCCTGGGCCAGGTAGTGTGTGGGAGAAGTTCTGCACTCCCCTGTGTCCTTTGGGCCAGTGAAACGACAGAGGGGCACCACAAGTTCACTGTTGTGTAAGAGGGGCAAAACAGGCACACTTCCAAGTGCTGCATCCAGATGGAGGTGAACACAACATCTAGACCCAAGCCAAGCATAACTGCATAAACTCAAACTTAAGAGACTGCACCTGAATTTCAGTATGTGCTATGGTTATAACTGCCTCAAACTTCTCCACCAAAGGTCAGAGGTCAGTGCTATATGAAATGAAGAAAACAAGGAGCAAAATGCAATGTCAGGCCTTATCCCACCAAGAATAAGTGCAGAGGACACTAGCTCAGCTGAAATGAATGAATTAATAGTGTCTGAAGTGAAAAACAACAGGAGAAAGGTATATAGGAACTCAGAGCAGAATCAATTTCTGAAAAAAGATGATATCACTGAATTCATAACATCTGAAGTAAAGAATCAAATATAGAAACAAAGGGAGGAAAGCCAATCTGAAAAAAAAAACTCAGCAATAAAAGCATTGATCACTGTTTCTAAAGAAGACATTGATAAAAAAAATAGGGATTAAAAAAGAAAGATTACTTGATTGAAAAATATAGGAAAGAAATATATCACATGAAGCAGAGTCAAAGAGATATAGAGGAACTTAAAGTCTCAATTACAAGCTTTCATATCCGTTTGAGTGAAACTGAAAACAGAGTTTCAGATCTTGAAGATGCTGGTGCAGCTAATGAAAAGGTAAGAAAGGATCTCTTAAAAACAATTAGGATTCAGTAAAAAAAAAATCAACACCTGCAAGATGATTGAAAAATGAAAAATGTGAGACTAATAGGCATCAATGAGAAAGATGGAGTTAATACAAATGATATAAATATAATGTAGGCAAATGTAATAGTAGAAAAATTCACAAATATAAAGAAACAATCTGACATTCAAATCACCGAAGCATACAGAACGCCAAATAACTTCAACCCAATTAAAAACACAACAAGACATATAATAGTCAAGATCCCAGAAAAACAACACAAGAATAATATACTGAAAGCCGCTAGAAAAAAGAAGCAGATCACATACAAAGGAAAACCCATCAGAATTAAGGACGACTTCCGTTCACAAACCATGAAGGGAAGAAGAGCACGGAGCAGAGTACTTCATGTCCTCTATGAAAACAAATTACAGTCAAGAGTACTATACCCTGCAAAACTCTTTCACATATGATGGAGAAGTGAAATACTTCCATGACAAAGAACAACTAAACAATTTAATGATGACAAAGCCAACACTACACAGAATACTGAAAGATGTTCTAGGGAGGGACCAAAATAATTAGACC
The DNA here is from genome assembly GCF_000260255.1 of Octodon degus. NCBI lineage: Eukaryota > Metazoa > Chordata > Mammalia > Rodentia > Octodontidae > Octodon > Octodon degus. Next base: position 1,370,203 of record NW_004524889.1, on the reverse strand, counting down.
TCCATGAACGACATCAGAAGGAACCCACTAAATAGGGCAAACAATTAAACACAGGACAAAAAGGAGTACACATAAGCACGTAAATAACATGTGAACATAAGTCAACACTTCTCACTTATAACCATCAATATAAATGCATTAAATTCACTGATGAAGAGAAATAAACTGGCACAGTGGATTAAGAAACAAAATTCAAAAATATACTGTGTACAAAAAACACATTTAACTCATAAAGAAATTCATAGGCTGAAAATCAAAGGATGGAAAACAATACTACATGCCCCAGCACCTCAGAAAAAAAAGCATGGGTAGCAATTCTGGTTTAAGGCAGCCTAAACTTCAAATGAAAAATGATCAGACGAAATAAGGAAGGCCACTCTATACTGGTTAGGGGAAAAATTCACTTGGAAGAGGTAACCATCATAAATACAATTGCACCAAACAAGGGAGCACCCAAACATATAAGATGAATCTTAATGGACATGAAAAATCTAATATCCAATGCCACAATCTTATCAGGAGAACTTAACACACACTTATGTAAAAAAGATAGGTCACCCAGACCAGAAAAAAAAAATTACCAAAGAAGTAGCATAAATGAATCAGAGCTTGGAACTAATGGACTTGGTGGACACATAAAAAGGGTTCCACCCAACCACAGATGAATACACATTTTATTCAGCTGCACATGGGTCATTTTCTAAAATAGACCACATGCTTGTCCATAGATCATGCTTAAGTATATGCAAGAAAGGAGAATTTATCCTATGTATATTATCTGATAAATGTGTAATGATACTGGATAGAAATGAAAAATGAAACCAGAAAAACCACTTAAAGACATGGAAATTAAACAACACACTGCCCAGCAATCAATGGGTCACAGATGAAATTAAACAAGACATTCCACAATATCTACAATTCAGTGAAAATTCAAGCATAAATTATCGGAAGTTATGAGATGCGCTGAATGCAGTTCTCAGTGGAAAATTCTCAGCTGTGCAGTCACACATTAGGAAAACAGAATGGAAACAAAAAAAAAAAAATCTTGATGTTGCACCTCCAACATCTAAAAAATGAAGAACCAACCAAACCCAGAGCGCAAAGACAGGAAGAAGTCATAAAGGTTAGAGCAAAAATTAATTCAATTGAGACTAAGAAAGCTATTGAAAGTATTTACGAATCAAACAGCTGGTTCTTTGAAAGACTAAATAAAATTGATAGACCACTAAATAACCTCATGAAAAAAGGGAAAGAAAAAATTCAAATACAAGCAATAAGAAACGAAAAATGTGTCATCGCCATAGACCCAGTGGAAATTCAGATTATCAATAGCTACTTTGAGAATCTTTACGGTCACAGAATTGAAGACACAGATGAAACTGACAGATTCCCACAATAGTACACATTACCAAAACTGAATCAAGAAGATATAACAACTTTCTTTTTTCTTTTTTCTTTTTTTATTTTATTGAGAAAGAAATATCAGTGAGACTCTTTCAAAGGTGATAAATAGGACATTTTCAGTAATTAATACATTGCATATTGTTATCTTCTCAGTGGTCATCCACATCAAAAGAAGCAGCCAGGACATCCCGTTGAAACACTACTACATCATATCCTTCCTTTCACTGAATCAAGCTAAAACAGCCTTATACCTATTCTGTATATACAAGTACAAAATGGTCCTTCCTCGGTATCCCCCCTCTCCCGTTCAGCCCTGTCAGAGATGGGTATTCTGTTTGCATCTAAATATTATAGGTGCTTCAATTCAGCAAAAATAATCCAACACAGTCCAGCAGTCCACAATAGTAGTGGGTTATCTGCAGAAGTTGTTGACCTGAGCCTTTTATAGTTCAACATATTAATATGGATTTTCTCTGCATACCTCATGTTAATACTTTTCTGCTGGTGGTTAAGACCAAGACAAAGTAAAACCTATAGGACAAGAAATGTAACTTTTTGTCTGATAAGGTAGCCAAGTCCCCTTAGGATTTATAATGTAACCCTGTACTGCAATTTGTAGACGCTTTGTCAGTGTTAGCCATGTGGATGAGTCATCACCAATGCTTGATCAATTTGCTCACTGTGAGAGACTGACAGAAAGTTTTCACTCCATTTGACTCTCCTTAGGCACACTATGCATCATTGCTCACATTCCCCTGTGGCTCCATAATATCCTTGATCAGAAAAGTTGGAGCACAACTGAGTTACATGATGTTACAGTACGGGTACCCTATGTCCTCAGTCTTCACTGAACTTGAAAGGTTAAGCAAAATAGTTGGTGGACTTTGAAGAGCTTCCTTTTCTACAATTTTTGATCTGTAAGCTTAGGTTGTTAACCCTCCAGAATAGAAGATTATCATTACTCTGCAACATATGCAGTTTGGTTTACCATAATTATCTTTCTAAGTATCAAACATCTAAGGCATAACTTGGAAAAGGTATCTTCCATCAAGTATTGGTGGGTTGAAATTTAGGTCATTACAGAATATGAAGGAAAAAAAAATAAAAAATGGGAATAAACCCATATTTTTACAAGGAAATTTAGAAATCTAACCATATACAGCATTATAGCAGGACAGTCATGTGGAAACATTTTTCTTGTGTCATTTTTCACTTGTTACCCATTTAAAAAAAGATAAACAAAGAAACAACAAAAAATACATTTTTTGTGAGACAGTATGGTAATAATTGGCATGTTATGACATGAAGTATGTATTTAGAAGACCAGAATGACAGGCATTCCAAGTGTGACCCTTCTATTACACATTGCTATCTTCAGTGCAGTTGCTTGCTTCACAGGTATTAGCATATAAAGTTAGTCAGTTTGAGAATCCTACCAAACAAACTGCTAGTTTCAAAAACCTGCTGATGTTTCTCAGGATCCTTGCCTTGCCCATCTTGAGCGTACAAGTGTGTGGCTTTGTCCCTGTCCTGTTTCCCAGCTTTTCTCCTTACCCTTTCCACATTGTCCAGTCCTCAAGTTCTCGCTTTTCTTTTACTTGTGAAGAAGTTATAGCAACTCCCAATGACTCAATAAGAGCCAATGAAATATGCACTGTGATAAATGCATTCTGACAAAGAAAAATCCAGTTTCTGATAGAATCACAGTTGAATTCTACTAGAAAGTTTCAGAAGACATAATCCCTACTTTCCTCAAACTCTTCAATAAAATTGAAAAAGAAACAGCTCTCCCAAAATCATTCCTGAAGGCAAGTATTATACTGATACCAAAACAAAGGAAAGACACAACTAAAAAAGAGAATGACAGGACAAAATCCATCATGAACATAGATACAAAAATCCTCAATGAAATCCTAGCAAATAGAATACAGCAAATCATCAAGAAGGTCGTACACCATGACCAGGTATGATTCATCCAACGGATGCAAAGATGGTTCAATATTCAAATATCTATAAATGCAGCACATTACATCAACAGTGCATAACAAAAAAATTACATGATCATCTAAATTGATGCGGAAAAGGCTTTTGTCAAATTTCAAAACTCATTCATGTACAAATTACTACAGAAAATTGGAATAGAAGGCATCTGTTTCAATTTGATAAAAGCCATCCATGACAACACAACGAATAACATATTCTAAATGGGGAAAAACGGAAATCTCTTGCTCTCAGATCTGGTACAATACAAAGATATTGTCTATCACACCTCCGATACAATATAGTTCTGAAATCATTAGCTAGAGCCAATAGAAAAGAAGGAGAAATAAAAGGAATAAGAAGAAGTAAAGAAGAAGTTAAATTATCATTATTTTCAGATGACACAATACTTGGAAGACCCAGAAGAAGATGCCAGAATTTACACACAAATTAAGTAGCATAGCAGGATACAAATTCAATACCCAAAAGTCAATAGCATTCCTCTACACAGATAACCAACACATTGAGAGGAAAAATAGAGAAAAAGCGCTGCAGACAATGAAATACCCTGGAAATCATCTAACTAAAGAAGTCAAAGAGCTTTCAATGGAAAATTATAGTAGTCTGAAAAAAAGAGATTGTAGACGATCTCAAAAAATGGAAAGATATTCCCTGTTCCTGGATAGGAAGAACCAAAATCTTGAAGATGGCCATGCTCCAAAAATTGTCATACAGATTTATAGCAATCGCTATCAAACTACCACCAACATACTTCCCAGACCTTGAGAAATTATTCCTAAAATTTATTTGGAAACACAAAAGACGTAGAATAGTAAAAGCATTCCTGGTCAACAAAGACAAGGCAGGACTCATTAAAATTCCTGACTTTAAATGATAAAATAAGACATGGTATTGGCAACAAAATAGACCTGAGGATGAAAGGAATATACTAGAAGATGGAGAGCCCTTTACGAACACACTCAGCTACCTGATCTTCCACAAAGGGTTGAAACACGGTTACTGGAAGAAATATAGCCTCTTTAAGAAATGGTGCTGGAAAATCTGGCTCTCTACATGACAAAAACTA
>NW_004524889.1:1360234-1364769 GCF_000260255.1 Octodon degus | reverse complement strand
TAAAGAATCAAATGCAGAAACATATGGAGGAAATGCAATGCCCACCCAGAATAAGGGCAGGGGATACTAGCTCAGCTCAAAAGTATGAATAGATAGCGTCGATAGTAAATATGCAACAGCAGAAAGTCATGGAAGAACTCAGAGCTGAATTCTTTTCTACAAGCTCAGCTCAAATGTATGAATTAATGGCATCGATAGTAAGTAAGCAACAGCAGAAAGTTATATAGGAACTCAGAACGGAATTCTTTTCTGAAATAAAAAAATATTCTGAACACATAGCATCTGCAGTAAATAATCAACTACAGTAAAAAGGGGAGGAAACCCAATCTGAAGAAAACACTGCAGTAAAAGTATTAATAACTGCTTCTAAAGAAGACCATGATACAAAAAAGAGGCAATTAAAAATAATGGATTCCTTCCATGAGAAATACAGAAAAGAAATAGATCACATGAAGCACAGTCAAAGAGATATAGAGGAAATTAAAATCTCAATCACAAGCTTGCAAAACAATTTCAGTGAAAGTGAAGACAGAGTTTCAGATCTTGAAGATGGTGGTGCAGCTAGGGAAAAGGTAAGAAGATCCTTTAAAAAAAACTAGAATGCAGGAAATATAATTCATCACTTACAAGACGATGCAAAGATGAACAATGTGAAACTAATAGGAATCAATGAGAAAGAAGGAGTCAATACAAATGACATTTAAAAAACACGGGCACAAGTAATAGCAGAAAACATCCAGAATATGAGAAAACAATCTGACATTCAGGTAACCAAAGAATACAGAAAGTCAAGTAACCTCAACAAAATTAAAAACACACTGAGAAATATAATAGTCAACTAGCCAGAAATTCAGATCAGGGATAGTATACTGAAATCCGCTAGAGAAAAGAAGCAGATCATATTCAAAGGAAAACCCATCAGAATCACAGTCGACTTCTCTTCACAAATCATGAAGAAAAGAAGAGCATGGAACACAGAACTTCAAGTTCGCTATGAAAACAAATTCCAGCCCAGACTACTACACACTGCAAAACTCTCTTTCAAGCTTGATGAAGAAGTGAAATTCTTTCATGACAAAGAACAACTAAAGAATGTAATGATGACAAAGCCAACCCTACACAGATGATTGTAAGATGTTCTAGAGAGGGACCAAAATGATCAGAACTCCACCAATGAGATCAGAAGCAACCAGCTAAATAGGGCAAACGATTAAACACAGGATAAGAAGGAGTAAATGACAACAGGTAAACAACATGTCAACTGTAAATCAATATTTCTCAATTATAACCACCAAAGTAAATGGACTTAATTCACCAATTAAGAGAAATAGACTGGCACAGCAGATTAGGAAACAAAATCCAACAATATTCTGTATACAAGAAACACATTTAAATCATAAAGGCATTCATAGGCTGAAAGTCAAAGAAAGGAAAATGACATTACATAACCAAACACTTCAGAAATGAGCAGGGGTAATGATCCTATTCTCAGACAGTGTCAAATTCAAACCAAGAATGATCAAGCGAAATAAAGAATGCCATTATATAGTGGGTAAGGGAAAAATTCAAGGGGAAGAGGTAACGCTCAAAATATGTATGCAGAAAACACGGGAGCACCCAAATATATAAAGCAAATCTTAATGGACATGAAAAATCTAATATCTAATACCAGAATCTTAGCAGGAGTACTTAAAACACCTTTGTCAAGAAAAGATCCGTCACCAGACAAAAACTTAGCAAAGAAGTAAGAGAACTGTACCAGAACTTGAAACAAATGGACTTGGTGTACATACACAGTGTGTTCCACCCAAACACAGCTGAATACACATTTTTTTCAGCTGCACATGGGTCATTTTCTAAAACAGACCACATAGTGGTCCATAGGTCATGCTTAAGTATATGCAAGAAAACATAAATTATTCGATGCATATGGTCTGACCACAGAGCAACAAAACTGGAAATAAATGACAAAAGAAACTAGAAAAACTTCCTGAAAACGTGAAAAATAAACAACACAATATTCAGCAAACAATGTGTCATAGATGAAATTAAACAATAAATTCAAAAATATTTACAATTCAATGAAAATTCAAGCAGAATATACCAGAATTGATGTGATATGATGAAAGCAGTTCTCAGAGGGAAAATCATAGTTGTGAACTCACACATTACGAAAACAGAATGGGAAAAAATAAATACCCTAATGCTGCAACTTCAACAACTAGAAAACGAAGAGCAAACCAAATCCAGAGCCCAAAGACAGGAAAAATCTTAAAGATTAGAGCAGAAAATAATTCACGTGAGATGAAGAAAACAGTTCAAAGAACTAACAGAGCAAAAAGCTGGTTCTTTGACAGATTAAATAAAATCAATAAGCCCCTAGATAAACTCATCAATAAGAGGAAAGAAAAAATTCAAATACAAACAATAAGGAATGGAAAGGGTGCAATTAACACAGACCCAGTGGAAATTCAGAAGAATATTAATAGCTAATTTGAGAATCTTTACTTTCCCATAATAGAAGAAACAGAAGAAATGGACAGATTGCTAGAAAGGAACAAAGTACCACAACTGAATCAATGAGATATAACCTCTCTCAATAGCCTAATAACAGTCAATGAAATACGAGATGTAATAAAAAACCTACCAACAAAAAATGTCCAGGTCCGGATGGATTCACAGCAAACTCTACATGAAATTTGCAGGAGATGTAGCCCCTATACACCTCAAACTCTTCAATGAAATAGAAAAGGAAGCCATACTCCCAAAATTATACCTGGAGGCAATAATTATACTGATACCAAAATCAGGGAAAAACCCTACTAAGAAAGAGATCTGCAGAATAATCTCCCTCATGAACATAGATGCAAAACTCCTCAATAAAATCCCAGCAAATAAGCTACAGCAAATCATCAAGAAGATTATACATCATGAACAGTTAGAATTCATCCCAGGGATGCAAGGATGTTTCAATATTCGAAAATCTATAAATGTAATACATTATATCAATAAAGTGAAAACTAAAATCCACATGATTATCTCCATTGATGCAGAAAAGACTTTTGACAAAGTCCAACACTCATTCATGTTCAAAGTCCTACAGAATATTGGAATAGATGAACTTTATTTCAATGTGACAAAAGCCAGTTAAGAAAACCCAACAGCTAACATAATTCTAAATGGGGAACAACTGAAATCTTTTACTTTTAGATTTGGTACAAAACAAACATGTCCTTTATCACCAGTTCTATTCAATAATGTTCTGGAATAATTAGCCAGAGCCATTAAACAGAAGAAAGAAATAGAAGGAATGAGAATAGGTAAAGAGGACATTAAATTATCATTATTTGCAGATGACGTGATACTTTACTTGGAAGACCCAAAAATTTCCACTAAAGAGCTCCTAGAATTAAACAGAAATTCAGTAGCTTAACAGGTTATAAAGTCAATACTCAAAAGTCAGTAACACTCTTCTACACAAATAGCAAACCCACTGAGAGGGAAATTATAGAAACAATAACTTTTACAGTAGTTTCGAGGAAAAAGAAATACCTTCAAATTAATCTAACAAAAGAAGACATAGACCTTTTCAAGGATAATTACCCTACTCTTAAAAAAGAGATCATAGCTAATTTCAGAAAATGGAAAGATATTCCATGCTCCTGGATAGGAAGAAACAACATTGTAAAGATGGCCATATTCTCAAAATTCCTGTACAGATGTAAAGCAATACCTATCAAATTACCAACAATATACCTCACAGAGCTACAGAAATCACACCTGCAATTTATTTGGAACCAGAAAAGAACTAGAATTGCAAAGGAAATCCTGGGCAGTAAAGACAAGGTAGAATGCATCACAATTCCCGACTTGAAATTATACTAAAAGACTATGGTGATAAAATCAGCCTGGTAATGGCAAAGAAATAGACCTGAGGATCAATGGAATAGATTAGAAGATGTTGAAGCCCCTAAGAACACACTCAGCGAACTTATTTTTAACAAAGGGTACAAATACACTCACTGGAAGAAAGATAGCCTCTTTAACAAATGGTGCTGAAAAAACTGACTCTCTAAATACTGAAAATTAAAATTTGAACGAGTTGTATCAACATGCACTAACCTCAAGTCAGAATGGATTGAAGATCTAAACATTAATACAGAGACAATAAATTTCCTGGAAGAGAAAGTGGAAGGAACACTTGAAGACATGGAGGTAGGCAAAGAGTTCATGAACAAATATCAAATCACACGGGAAACACTAGAAAGATTTAACAATGGGGACCTGCTCTTACTGACAGGATATTTCAAGTCAGAAGAAATTACCAGCAAAGTGAAAAGAAAACCCACAAACTTGGAAAAAATCCTCACAAATAATTGCGCAGATAAAGGTCTGCTTTCTAGAATTTATAAAGAACTAAAAAACACTAGAGCCCCAAAATTTAAAGATCCAGTCACAAAAAGAGTATATCAGATGCACACACATGTCTCAAAGGATGAAATTAAGGAAGCAAACATATATATGAAAAAATGCTC
>NW_004524889.1:1358815-1359799 GCF_000260255.1 Octodon degus | reverse complement strand
TTCTGAACAACCATGATACGCATCACCTGAGGAATGCATGAAAAACATGCGGTATTTTTATACAATGGAATATTACTCAGCTATAAAGAATGATAAACTCAAAGCCTTATATTGAAGCAGATGGTACTTGAAGATATAATCATAAGTTAAATAATCCAGGTGTGGGAGGGCTTCCGGCTACCCTGCGCTGGTGGGATCAACTCCGGGTCCAAGTCCAGGCACAGCGTGGGTGAGACCATCTTCCACCCACTTGGGACACCCCCCACCACTCCGCAACACCTCCCCCATCCCACCTGCCGAATAGGAATTTCTGCCATGTTCAGAGAACCCGCAGCCCCAGTCCTACACAGGGGCACAAAAGGTTCACCCTCAAGGGCAGCAGAAGGAAGGAGCTGAGCACAGCAGCCAGACGCAATCCAGGTACAGCTGGATAAATCCAGACTTTTTAGATCTAAACCTGAACTTCAGTACGTACTAAAGTTATAACAACAACGAAGATATACAACAAAGGTCAGAAGACAGTGCTACACAAAATGACGAGAAGGAACAAAATGCAACCTCAGAAACCAACAACACCCATAAAAAGTGCAGAGGACACTAACACAGAACAAATTGGGCATCACACAGCTGAAAGCAATGAATCAACGACTTCTGAAATAAAGAAACAGCTGCAGAAAGGTACAGAGGAACTAAGAATGGAAAGAAAAAAAAAATGAAATCCCTGAATTAGTAACATCTTGAGTAAAGAATCAAATGCAGAAACATATGGAGGAAACCCAGTGCCCACCCAGAACAAGTGTGGAGGACACTAACTAGGCTCAAATGCATGAATTAATAGTGTCGATAGTAAATAAGCAACAGCAGAAAGATATAGAGGAAACTATAGAGATATCAGAGCCCGACTATTTCTGAAATAAAAAAAGAATTCTCAGAACTCATAGCATCTGAAGTAAAGAAGGAACTATAGAAACATAGGCAGGAAAC
>NW_004524889.1:1350985-1352595 GCF_000260255.1 Octodon degus | reverse complement strand
AAAAAAAAAAAAAAAAAGAAAGAAAAGAAAAAAACTTTGGCAATTCTTCAGAATTTCGAATTTGGCTGAGATTCCTTTGCTGTGAATATGCTAGGAGATAAGAAAATAAATAATTAGATAACTAGAAACATGCTGACAACAATATTACCTATAGAGTGAAAAAATAGAAGAGATAAAATACACCTAATGAAGTACTAAGATCCAGAATATGTTAAGATCTCCATTGTTAAAGGTATAGCTTACAGGGGCTGGGTAGATGGCTCAGTAGAATAAGTGCTTGCCTGGCAAGTGCAAGGACCTGAGTTCAATCCCTGGTTATGCAAAAAAAAAAAAAGATGTAGCTTAGAGGTAGGACATTTACCTTAGTATTAAATGGCCCCAGATCCAATCTCCAGCATTGAAAAAAATATTTGAAAAATCTCCTCCAACTTAATAAGAATAAATAAATAAATAAATAAATAACGCAATTAAGAAATGAGCAAAAAGATCTAAATGAAACATGTCTTCGAAGAAAATTCATAAGTGATAAGTAAACAAATGAAGGAGACTCAGAGTCACCAGCCTTCAGTGCAAGTGCAAGTGAAAACCACAAATTGCATTTATGTTAGGATAGCTATTACAAAATGAATAGAGAAGATTAATGTTAACAAAGATGTGGAAAAGGCCCAGGAGATGGCTCAGTGGAATAAGTACGTCCCTGGCAAACACAAGGTCCTGAGTTCAATGCCTGGTTCCCCTCCCCCCCTTCCCCCCAAAAAAAAGATGTGGAAAAATTGGAATGTTTGTGGGTTGCTGACAAGATTGGAAGACACTACAGAATACAATGCTATGCATTTTCCAAACTAGACAGTGAATGACCACATTATTCATTAATCCCATTACTAAGTACTTAATCAAAAGAATTCAAAGCAAAAATATCATTAGATATTTGCAAGATTATGCTCATTGTGTCAACATTCAGAAGAGTCAAAAAATAGAATTAACGGAACTGTCTACCAACAGATGAATGAGTTAAAAATCTGGTATATACCTAAGATGTAATATTTTATTCTTTTTGTATTTTAGGGAAGGGTCTACAGGGTGTTCAGGGTCTCACTACTAGATCAGACTCATAGTGATCCTCCTGCTTACAGCCTCCCACGAGCTGGGATTACAGGTGCATGCTACCATACCCAGTCTCCTAGAATGCAATATTATCCAACAATAAAAATTAACTGAATTCTGATAAATGTTGCGTCATCCATAAAGCTCAAATGCTATAAAGTAACTGATATGAGACAGACACAAAGAGGACAAATATTCTATTATTCTGCTTATAAATGTTACATGAAGTACACAAATCTAGAGACCATAGCTTAGATTATGGGTTCTCTAAAGGCTAAGAAAATATAGACTATGTAATTATTTTTAATGATTATATAGCTTTTTATTTCAGGTGATGAAATCACTTAAGAATTAGTAACAAAGTTTTTAAAACAATGTAAAAATAATTGATGACATTATTGCACAATTAAAAAGTCTCAAAAGAGTAAGGCTATTTAATGTGAATTTCGCTACAATACTAAGTGAAATAAACTAGACATATTAGGATAAATATAATATGATCTCAG
>NW_004524889.1:1349350-1350620 GCF_000260255.1 Octodon degus | reverse complement strand
TTTTTGTTTAGTCCTGTAGGAGATGGGTATTCCATTGGCATCTAAATACTATAGGTGCATAAATTCAGCAAAACAATGCAACACAGTCCAACAGTCCACAATAGTATTGGGTTATCCGCAGACGTTTTTGACTTGAACCTTTCACAGCTCAGTATATTAATATGCCTTGACTTTATAAACCTCATTTTTATACTATTCTGCTGGATGGTTAAGACCAAGATAAAAGAAGACCTATATAATAAGAAATGTAACTTTTGGATCTGATAAGATCCATCAAGTACCCTCAGGATTTATCCTGCTACCTTGTACTGCACTTTGTAGATTCTTTGACAGTGTCAGCCATGTGGATGAGTCACAGCCATTGCTTGACCAATTTGCTCTCTGTGAATGCCTGAGAGAATGTTTTCTCTCCATGTGACTCTCTTTAGGCACACTATACATCATCAATAACATTGTTCTGTGGCTCCACAATCTCCTTGATCAGAAAATATGGGACATAACTGAGTTACATGATGTTACAGTACAGGTTCTCATATCCCATGAGTCTTAATTGGCCTTAGAAGGCTGGGGCCAAAGATTGGCTTACCTTGAAGCCCTTCTTTATGTCTAATTCTGTTCTGCAATCTTAGGTTGTTAACCCTCCAGAAGGGAAGGTTTTTATTACCCTGCAACATATGCAGTTTGTTTTACCCTATCTGTCTAAATATCAAACATCTTAGGCATAATATGGAACAGGTATTTTTCATTGAGTATTGATATGTTGAGCATTAAGTCCCTACAGAATATGAAGAAAAATAATTTTAAAAATAGGAATAAGAACTTACAGATTTTTACACAGAAATTTAGAAATCTAACCATATACAGCAGTGTAGCAGAACGCAGGGGAGGTCTCGCACATGAGGCCTGCCCAGGCAAATCTGGGAAGATTCAACCAGCTCAGGGGATGCAGGAGTCCACCCCACGCTTGCCCCACCAGATCCTGGGCAGCATGGGAGGGGTAGAGGCTCCCTGAGAGAGCGAGACAGCAGGGCAGAAAGGGTCCCGAGAATGCGGAGGAAGGACTCACTCATGGGCTGGCCTGGGCTTGATCCGGGGAGATCCAACCAGCACAGGGGAGCACAGGAACCCACCCCTACACTTGCTGGGCATGAGCCAGTGCTGGATGGGAGGGGCAGAGGCCTCCTGAGAGAGTGAGAGAGCAGGTCATAAAAGGGTTGTGAGCCAAAATGATCTTATCATCATAAAATTATAAATGTTCAGAAGTGATGAA
>NW_004524889.1:1346815-1348015 GCF_000260255.1 Octodon degus | reverse complement strand
TTTATTTATTTATTTATTTTGGGGCTAAGCATTGAACTCAGAGCTTTATTCATGCAAACAAGAACTCTACCACTGAGCTACATCCTCAAACTGTACTAAAATTCTTTTAGAAATACACATAATGATATCAAATGTGATATAGTGGATATAGTGTGTGTGTGTGTGTGTGTGTGTGTGTGTGTAGTGGCAGAGAAAGAGCAGTATAGAAAGTGACTTCAGAGACTAAGCATTAGTGGATAGGCTGGGTTACAAGCTCAGAAGAAAATTATCTCTGTGTTCTCTCTTTTGCTTACTAGAAAAAACCTTTGACTTCTTGGAAACAGTGAGATGGTGATTTGAGGCAAATAGGCCTCTTTATCTCCTCAGAACTAGCTTTGAGTAAATCATTTTTTCTTTTAATCCATATATATGGCCTCCTTTGATTTTGTCCTTAGTAAACAGATGAATTTGAGCTTGAGTGCAACCACAACAACATCACCAATGTTATGACATATTTTTCCCTATGCAAACTCATTAACCATACTGGCTCCAGCCATGTCTCTATCACTGATGTTCCCTTGTAGCTAGCTACCACCATTTCTGGAAGGAGTCTTAATTTCTGTTTAAATTAAGAATCTGCCATCTACACCTTTCTACACAGGAAATCTTTTACATATCATCTAGTCATGTGTATTACTGTGACCTTTGGAAGATGAAGTGTTTTTAAATGATAAATAAAAGAAATTGTGCTTTCACTTCACCTGCTTTCAGAAAATTTTCAGGATGTCTTTATATATCACAGGAGGTTTGAATTGCAGGTGTTGCAATCTCTCTTTCATCACTGCAAGGTCTCAGTTAAGTGTAAGGCCTCTTTTGTCTTTTTCAGGGAACAATTTCTCAAAGGTTTCATTGGGACTGTAGGGAGTATCTATAGCAAGAAATCTGATTTTGAATCAAAAGATGGCTAAAGATAAGAACATATGACACTTGGTTTTAGGGACTGTGGGTGAAGTCATGTCCATTGTGAAAGATCTTTCCTCAATTGTTTGCACAGTTCCAGGTATTTAGACCATGTAAAGTGTCTTGGAATTAAAGGTTGGACAGTAGCTATTGATGACTCAAATTCAATAGTTTCTGTGTAAAAGAACAGTGTTCAAATTTCATGGCTATGAGGACCAGATAGATAGCTCAGTGGCATAAGTGCCTGCCTGGCAAGTACAA
>NW_004524889.1:1344518-1345705 GCF_000260255.1 Octodon degus | reverse complement strand
AAAAGCTTTCATGGAACTGTTTATATTTATCAGCAAAAAAAAAAAAAAAGAAAAGAAAAGAAAAGAAAAGAAAAGAAAAGAAAAGAAAAGAAAAAGGAAAAACAAAACGTTCCACCAAAAAAACGAAAAAAGAAAGAAAAGCCGACAGTACAATTATCCAAATTATCCTGCATATAAACCAAAGACACCTTCTCTTTGATTATATTATGTCAGCAGTGTTATTTTCATCTTTTTTCAATAGATTTAGCAAAAATGTTTCAGAAAGTTCATACTGGTCATGGTGGTGCAAATATGTAATCCTAGCACTCAGGAGGTTGAGACAGGAAATTTGCCATAAGTTTGAGGGCAATCAGAGCTAAGATAGATCAACACCATCTCAAAATTTATTTTCAGAAAGGGTCATGTACTATTGCAGTCTGGCGCTGCTAGAAACAGACTTTATACCGCATTTTGTGAGAAAAATGACCAGCTTCCTATTTAGACTACTGATTCTCAATCTGTCTATTCATAGCAATCACCTAGGGAACTTTAAAATATGGATGCCTGAGTTGTCTCAAATTTATTTAATTGACCTGGACTGAGCCCAGGATTTTGGGGTTCTTGAAAGCTCAAATGAACAGCCAAAATTCAAGTCACTGGTAAAATCTTTTTTTTTTAACTCAACTCTCTTGAATTATGTATAAGAAGGAGCTATTCATCTCCAAGCTCACACAGTCTACTTTTTATGGCAAACTTTATCCTACAGTTTGGTTATTTTTGCTTTGATTTGTTAATTAAAATAGGATTTTTCCAATTCTGTATTATGTGAAGGAAATTATTAAATCCCAGTGAAGTCACTGATGAGACGTGGGACAAACTGATACCAAATGAGAAAACACATACAAAAAGGAAATAAATAAATCTAATATACTATTATTAAACTGATCACAGCATCATAAGAAAAGGTAGTTATTTGATAGATTACATGAGCCATCATCTAAGCGTTCTATAGAGCGATTGAAACAGAAATGTATGTAGAAATAAGGGGTGGAATTTATTTAATAAAAATTTCTTGTTTTTGCATCATCCTGGTCCAAACTTGTCCCACAGTGTATTAACTGCTGAAATTTCCATGTTGTTTACTGAGCTTGTCCACACATACACTAGCAAAGTTGGATTTGCCTTATTCATAATACAGTGCCACTTCT
>NW_004524889.1:1337793-1344193 GCF_000260255.1 Octodon degus | reverse complement strand
CTAAATAAAGTGATAGAAATCCAACTGTAGTTGTTATATTGAATATTGTTGTCTTCAAATTAGTTGTTATAAGCCTGTAATATTGGTCAAAATTATAAAAAATTAAAAGGGAGAAAATATTTAAGCATTGGGCAGAGGTATAGCTGAGAGATTAAGTACCTGCCTAGCAAGTACAAAATCCCAAATTCAATCTCTGGTTACACACACACACCAAAATCAAGCATCAGCTGCTCCTTTTAATAGACCAGCAGAAATCAACAGTACCATTATCTAACCTATCCTCCCCCTTCTCTATCTATCTATATCTATATCTATATCTATATCTATATCTATATCTATATCTATATCTATATATGTATATATTTCTTTTTCCTTTTTTTTCTTTTTTCTTTCAGCCCAGTTCTTCCTTTCCTATTTACTCTTTCAGATTTTTACACCGGTAGAATTTAAAACTTTTATAAGTTAAGTGGATGCAATGCTAATTGTAAACCAGGAAGAAGTTGAAGTAACAATATCTTTTTTTTAACATTTATTTAGTGTGTGTGTGTGTGTGTGTGTGTGTGTGTGTGTGTGGCCAGCTCAGCCCACCAGGAGGCGGGGCTGGATGGCATATGGTGCTGCGGGATCGAACCGCGGTCCCTGTGCTTTGCCAAGCTTGTTCCAAGTAGGTGCTTTAGACCACTGAGCCATCTCGCCAGCCCCAACAATATCTTCAAGAGGTACAGGTCTTGCAAATCTGGACTCTTAAAATTATCTTCTGCGTGGGCGTCCTTTCACTTTGGAAGACTGAAAGAGTTGGTAATGCTAGGAACTGTTTCTATGAAAGGTACAGATGAAGCCTCTTAGTAAGGTGATCAAGTCTTCAGGTGATGGTATTGGAGAATTATGAATCCAAAGAGTCTGGTAAAGTACAGAAACTGTGTCAACCAATTATATGCTTCCAAACTTCTTACACCCTGGTTGAAAGTGACAATCAAATCTTTGAAAGTTCTAATCTTTTATAAAGTTCTAAATACGTTGGTGATTGATCGTTTACTTGGTCGTGAAATTGAAATCTAAATTTACCAAATTTTTTTCACTAGAAATCCAGATATCATTAACAAATACTTAGTCTTGTTTGAATAGTTAACATGAGCCAGAACTTGAGTTTCAAGGGGTCTAAACCCTTTCTAGCCTAGTTGTTCTTGACCTAATATAAATATCACTCGTTTGTACTCTGTTACAAAAGAAGCATCAAGATATTGCCCATGGAACTCCTAGTTATAAAAGTCCTCTTTGCTCCTAATTGTCCTGTAAAATTTTCCCTCTTCCTAATGATCCAAGTATTTTCATCATCTCATTCAGTAACTCTGCTTGCTTTTAAATCCAAGGAATAGAATAAGGACCTTTTAATTTAGCAAATTTATTTGTCATGTTATTGTCCCTCTGGTACTGTAATAAATTAAATAAATAAATAAATAAATAAATAATAAGGCATTAACAGATTGATTGTTATGCTACTGATACTTTGCAAGGACTGCCTAGATATCAGGTGACTAGCAAAGAAGAGATGTTCATTATAAACTGGATTTTAAATCCTTTGAGTTGAAATTTTCTGTTGAGTATAAAATGAGGGAAGAATCTGTTAGTGGGGTCTATAATAAATCATATGAGTCTGTTAAGAATCAAATGCTTGTGTCCCTCTAAAATTGTATGTTGGTGCCTTTTTTCTTAATATATTTGGAGGTGGGACTTTTGGAAAGATAATTAGTTTTATATGAGATCATGAGGGACTGTCATGATGGATTTCATGTCTTTAAATGAAGAAATACCAAAGAGCTTTCTCTTTTTGACAAGCACAAGAAGAAGTCATATGAATGTAAGATGAGATAAGACCACAAAATGAAACCCAGTTTGCTGGCAGCTTGCTCTTAGTTTTTCCAGCTTCCATAACTGTGAAAAATAAATTTATATTGCACTAGTCTATATATCATTTGCTAAACTGAGGTGACTAACACAGAGGTCAAACCAAACAAAACAAAGCACGAGCATTTACAGTTGAAAAACAAGTGGACTGTTAGAGATAAAAGGATTATTTGTGAACATAATTTTATTAGGTGCATACAGAGTTTTTAAGGTTTTCAAAGAGAATAAGAAGTAATATTTGATATTCCAAATTCAACAGATGACTGAGTGTGCCTAATCAAAGGTCATCATCCTTAAAATCCTGGGCTTTATTTATAGTAGTGAAAAATCAATGAAACCTGGAAAGCCCTTGTTTATAAAACCAGCTATTATATAAGGGCAATATCCACACTTCAGTTTAACACACTATTCAATCTAGTACCTCTAGATTTGAACCAGAGCATACAACTTGTATGAAAAGGAACACCCTTTAACTTATACAACCTTCTTATGGAAAGTTTGTGAGCTTATTTTTTGTGTCTATTATGAATAGAGAATAAATAATAAAACTTTGTGATCTTAAGAAGCTCAGCTAATGTTTTTATGCTTTAATTTTCATATCCAAAATTGAAAACTCCATAATATTTAAGTAATGAAATATTTTTTATTCTCAGAAAATTCAATGTAGTAGAAGATATTTCTTTTCCATAGATCATACTGTCACAATTCACGTTACAAATTTATCACAGATCAGCAAAAATCCTCAACAGATGTTAGCCTTTATCTAATCTACAAATGAGAAAGAAGCAATGTCTGTGTTGTGACATAATTAACTATTGTTCATTCATAAAACAATGCTGAAGTAAAATTCATGTCTTTAGTACCTGAAATATTAGTAAACTCCCTTTAAAAATGTATGTGACTCCAGAAGGAAATGTTCAACTACATAGAAAAATAGGTTTACAGGTACTGAAAACGACCCAATTTGAAACACTAAGAATAACATATTTTATCTTAGTTCAGCTTGTTAATATCACCACTAATGTTCGTTTCTTGGGAAAAGCTGAAACCTATTTTCTTTAAAGTTCTAACTCCAGTAGAAAAAACAATTTATAGAGACAATAACAATGATGTTGGTGAAGCATCTCATCTGAGAATCACTGGGGAAGTAATCTATCCCTCCGGCTGTTGGAAGATTGTGTTAAGCAGTAGACCATTACAAAGAGCAATATCTTTCTACTGTGTGGTAAGCACACAGTTCAGAAATTACCAGGCACTCAATTTTTCCAATGAACCCAAGAGATATCAGTGGATAACAATGAACCAATTTTCTAAATCGGTGTGTTTATCTCATATGGTGCAGAAATATCAGTACGTTCTGCAAGAAATTCTACCTGACCGCCTTCTTGTTTCCATATTTTAATTGCCCCATGGATAAATTTTTGGCATGCTGAGTATCCTTGGACAAGAGAGGATCTCAAGATTTCTTTATAATTCTTTTCCTCAAATAAATCTGACAAAGATGTCTAGATTGTTCTCAGTGTGGAATGAAAATTAGTGTGCTTTCAACTCATATTTATTTTAGTCCTTCAACTGATTAGTATCCCACCATCTTATCCTTCTCTTTCAATTCAGTGTGCTAAGTTCAGGTTTTTGCAAATACTACCTACTCTCTGAATGCTTTACTGACCACTTTTCAAGGAGTTCAGTCTCTGAAGTGAGCAAGATAAAATGCTTAATAGAGTTATTCCCTCAAAAACCAGCTCTTCTTAAGGATAGGAAGGCCATAAGTGCCTAGTAGGACTACGCTCTAATTGATCACAGTAATAGCTGTTTTATCAAAGTAACCTTTATGCCTTTTTAATTTCCTTGTCTTATTCTTTTAAGTATTGCAGGATTATTTTTCTTTTTAAAATTTAATTTAGTTTCATTTTGAAAAGTAAAACCAAAAGCAAGAACATAAATCAGAGACAAAGATAGAAACAGGGTAATATACAACAATGCATATGGAACAGATTTTCAAAACAAGAATAGCAGATTAATAATGGTTGATATATTATCTGTTTTTGTCATCAAATCTTTTGCTCAGTTTCATAGATAAAGTTATGCAAGATTAGACATATGATTGAACATTATCACTTACTTTGAAGAAACCTTAAATTTTTGTTCTATTCTCTTTTATTCTTTTATACCTTTGTTTTAAAAAACTGCTTTAAAGAAATTATAGTAATAATTAATACGACATTAGAAATGGTGCACATTTAGAAGACCAAGATGACAATTATTCAAGCATGGGTTTTGTATTACACACTGCTGTCCTCTATGTAGTTGCTTATATTTCAGATATCAGCATATGGAGTTAGTCAAGGTGAAAATTCTAAACATAAACTACCACTTTCAAAAAAGTGATAGAAATTTTTAGTACAATCACCTCAGGCATCCTGTATATACATTTGCATGTTTTATCCCCTACCTTGTTTTCCCATTTTTTTCTCCTTTCTCTTGTCTTCATTGTCTAATCCTTAAATTCTGTTACTTTCTATTTTACTATGTGTGTTACACCTTTCAGATTTCATTTCTTCTTTCAGGTTCTTACACTATGGATACAGTATGTTATTTACATGTGTGGGTCTGATTTATTTCACTTATAAATATAGCCTCTAGTTGCACACACTTACCTATGAAGGCTTCAAGTTTGTCTTTTAACTAATACTCCATTGTTTAAAAATGCAACTTTTTCATACAATCCTCAGGTGGTGGACATTTTTTTGCTTCCACCCATGTATATAGCAGTCCACCTTGTCATAGTCAAATCTTGGAAGCAACCAAAATGTATATCACCCGAGAAATGGATGAAAAAGATGTAGTATTCTTTGTATTATTTAACCCCTGATGTGTTAGCTAGCTTTCCTTCAGTGCTTTGGGGTTAGTAACATCTCAAAGTATTTAAAATTAAGTATATGTCCTACCCTAAGAATTTAAGAAATTCTAAGTGTGATTCTTCAAACCATTTGTTATTTTATTTCATTTATAGGGTTGGAGATATAGCTTAGAGGCAAAAGTTCCTCCCGGGGAAGTGCAAGGTCCTGAGTTTGATTCCCAAAACAACAACAACAAAATTAATAAATAGAAAATAAAACTCAGTACTCTTTTCCATTTTTATATCTTTTTCTTTCCTTTGAAATTACTTTTATTAGGCAAGTAAGTACTCCTGGATCCAGAATCCTCTAACAATGTTTGACTTTCATGGTGATCCATTCCTTACATAGTAGGCTCAGAAGTTTTACTCTGAGGAAAGAAAAATGGCACACCAATGGTGTAGCATATGTAATTTCAGGTAGAGATGAAAAGAGAAAGAATAGAAGGACATCATTTATGAAGATTCCTACTCCAAAGGCTCCAATGAAGTAATTGATAGCATCTGACTAGACTCTTTTTGGCACTACACAAACAACGCCATGAGGACTTGTAAATTTGAGGTGGCATAATCCTCAGGATATACATAGCTGACAGCACTCAGTTGTTGTTAGGAATTAACATTTCTAAATAAAAGTAAAACAGAATGCCAGATTTTCATTTCCTGTATATTATTGATGTGAACCTGATAATTACTGACAGCCAATCAGAGCATTGCTTTATATTTTTGTTCTCTGATCATTTCCTAATTATGAATAATCATTCCATTGATCATGTACTTGAAGTAAGTAAATTTCCAGCAGAACACCACTATTATTTGCATAAAAAAGTCTTGCAGAAAGTCACTATGTGGCTTCATTTTTAGCTTCCCCACTTATAATTCCCTCCATGCCCCTTGAGGGGGTCAGAAGTGAATGATTTAGCTCTTCAAAATTTTAAAAGGAATGCTTTCCATAATGATTTTCAGTTTTAGAAAAAGTTGGATTTCAATATGGTATTTTGATAAATGTGCATATTTTGATCATATGTGGTCACTATTACCTCTCTTATATCTTCCACTTTGTTTATTCCTTCCTTCTATATATGGCTCCCTTCTAGTGTCTTTTTCAGTTTTTTATTAATACATAATTGCGGGACATAGTGATTACGTTCATCATGGAGAGTAGTTGACTGTGTGTAGCATATCTAAATTCATTTTAATTTCTCTCCCAATCTTTCTAGATCCCTTTGCATTTACAAGTGATCTGTCACATTAATTCTTATAATGGATCATTTATTTTGTTGTATATTTACAGTTTGGGCTTTTAAAATAAAAAAGCTTGTGATATCTTATTTCCCTGTGCATAAACACCACATGTTCTTCACCCACCATATGTTGATAGCTGTATAGACTTCTTCCAATGTTTAGCTATTATGAATTGTGTTACTATAAATTGTGTTACTATAGTAATTACAAATACTATAAATGGGTATGCATACATCCCAAAGGGTTGACTTTAACTCTTGGGAATATACATAAAAGGGGTTATCTGGATCAAATTAAATTTCTGATTTTAATTTTTTTTTCAGGACCAGGAATTGTTGATTTCAACTTTTTTTT
>NW_004524889.1:1293594-1309560 GCF_000260255.1 Octodon degus | reverse complement strand
AAAAAAATAAACCGTATTTTATCTCTGCTCTTTAGGTTGAATAGTTGTTGAACCTGATGTATATATGAAGACATATGAATAACTTAGATATTGAAACAAATCAGAGTATCTGACTTTCTATCAAACTTCATCTTCTGTTATACACATTCATCTGCACCTGTATGTGTGCATGCATAATTTTATAGATTTTTTCTATTAATTATTTAAAACATTTGAAGAAGGATGAAACAGTCAATAAAATAACCTCACATGATTAGAGAAAGTCATACTTTAGACAATGTCAGACTCTTATCTTCATTTATTTTCTTATCATCTTTAAATAGTGTCATGACATAGTCTAGGATACTGTTGAATTTAGTATGTAGTCCATATCAAACTCATCATGTAGGCCAGCCTTCATCTTGTGTCAAACATAATGACTCTGTCTCCTAAATTCTGAGATAGAGGCATGCACCAATCCTACCCAGATATATGTCTTCAATATGACTCATTCTGCAGAAGAACTTGAAGGAATTTTGTCTATCTAGAACATATTCTTCTTATAAAAGAAATCTAAACTTCCATGGAGAGCGATTTGGAAGACATAATGTCTCTGGAGACCTAGGTTTGAAAGTGGGAATATATTACTTCCATCCTGTTTTCTCTTTGTAGATACAAGAACATAATATTTCAGTAAATATTTGCCTAATCTATAAATCTGGGGTGGGACAATCGTGTGAGTTCCTTATAGTGGAAGGATAAATAGTTTTTGGTACTTATAGTTAAACACAGAAATGTTCAATTGATTAAAATCACTGTGATTTTATTCGCAAGCTTAGCATATAATGAGTATTTTTTCTATTATAGACAGAATTAGGAAATGAGTAACCATTTCTGTTACAGAAAAAAAAATAACAAAATTGATCATCATAAAGTGTGCCCCTGTTTTCTTTTGCTTTTTTTTTTAGAGAGATGTAGTTGTGCACCTGAACAGTATGCATGGCTGCTCAGCAAAGCTGTGATTCTCCAATAACATATTAATCCTCTGAAGCAGCCTGCAGATGTCTGGAGGAGCTGATTTTCCTTCATTAAGAAACAAACTGACCTTGAACAATGCCATCAGCTGTGAAAGTAATGATCCCCTTTATTTTTGAAACTGTCTATTTATTTGGCACAAAAAGCCTTTTGAGGAATGGAAAAAACCAAACCAAAACTGTTCAAAATAAATAATACTTGATTTTACAAATACAGTGTTTGACTTACATATAAGCATTGTTTCAGGTTAAGTCCTTTTGTTTTGATTATTTTACAAGGTTGTCAGGACAAAATTATATAACAGTGGAGAGCCAAGGATCTCCTGGTAAAACTCTGGTTAAATTCAGTTTTCATTTGTACATTCCCTTCCTTTTTCATTAAATTTCCTACTTGTGTTTCTCCATACCAATAACAGGATGCTTTATTTATGGACAATTTTTCTGAAGTAAATCTTTCAGCTATGATGTTTGTGAATGAGGTTGCATATACTATCTTCTTTATTATGTTCAAAATGCGTGAGTTTTGCTTATGAAGACTTTAATCTCATTGCACTGAATCCTATGTTCATAACTCCATAGATGCTCAGGAAATTATACTGCTTTATTATGATGCATAGTTCCTTATCTCCAACACTGAGACCTGATGATAGATGTCACTGTAGATCACATACAACTAGGAATTTCGACCTAGAGTTTGAATTATTGCTGTACTGCACTGCAATTCTGAAGTATTCTGGTGCAGAGAAAAGGAACCAGTGGGTTGTCATCCTGTTAAGGAAGATTCAGATCTCAAAATTTCCCAATGAGTCATTAATTGGCACTTCATTGAGGAGACTAACAGAAATGTTCCTTACAACTTGAGCTACAAGATCTTGAGGGAAATGAGCTTTTCTTTGGAATTGGAAATTATATAAAAATTCAAATGTGCTCAAAAAATAAAGATTGGAGCTCACCCCTGTGCCTAAAAAAATCAATATTTACTATGTGAATAATTCTTGTTTGGTACAAATCGAAACAGTACTGATAATATTCCAGATTGCATCTTCTGCACATATGCCATGAAAATGTCGTTCAATAATATGCATGTACATCTCAAGTGAGCCCCTAGAGAAAGCCAAATAAAAACGTTATACACAGGATTCTCATAAGAGTCAGAATGTATCTTGTATATTTTCACTGAGGAATAATTCCCAAATGAAAAGCACATAAGAAGAAGGTATAAGTAGGATTCACAAGACAAAAGTGCTTGAGTGGCTCTTGTATGGGTAAGCATGGAAGCAGTCCCTAGGCACGGTCAAATGAAAAAGAGTGTTTTTCTGAATTCCTAAGAAAAGCATACAGGAAGTAACCAGCTTCTGGTCATTCAAAGTATTCTTTACTGAAGAAGGAATGGTGAAAGTGCATCTATTCCAGGATTCCTACAATTAAGGTATGAAGAGACCTGTGTGTTTTCCCTCAGACACTATATTCAAGAAAAAGCAAACAAATGAATGTAATTTTATTCTGGCTTACTAAGAGAGAATTGGGGAAGGCACTGGCATGAGTGTTCTTGATTAAAGACCCTGAAACTAAAGAGGTTTATTTTTTTTTGTTTTTTGTTTGTGTGTTTTTTGCAGAACTGCGGATTAAACTCAGGCAATTGCGCTTTCCAGGCAAGCACTTGTTCTACTAAGCTATTTACCCGGCCCTTAAAGACCGTGAGAGAAGGCCAAGTAAAAAATGGTTTTACCTTAGATTCCTAAATAGTAAAGATGGGAAGTGTAAAATTCTTGTGCATTCAGAGAATCAGACCGAGACAAAATCAACTGAAATCGACTTCTAAACTTGGTTCGAGAGAGGACAAGATAGTAAAGGTGTTGAATATTTGCATTCAAGAAGCCCAAAGAGCAAACAAAGTGAATGGAACCCACTGAGGAATTTCAAAGTAGGGCGTAAGTAGTTTTGCATTGGGAAACTCATGGAAGTAGCCTTAAAAGAAGGTCACTCATAAGGGAGTTCTACACAGAATTTCTAAATAGAAAGAGGAGAAAGAACTTTAATGTGTATGCTCTGGGGAAAAAGCCTAAGGAAAGTCTAAGAGGCTGAGCAGTAGCTGGGATTCTTATTAAGTTAGGATGGAAAATGTCCCGTATGTGTGAACGCACGGAATGGGCTCCAAAAGATCAGCTGAAAGGAAGACCTAAAATAAATAAATAGTGGGAGGAGAGAACTTCACAATAACAGTTTTCAGACACACCTGTTTTCAATCGGTGAAGAAAATTTATCCTAATTCTCTATAGAGAGATGACATCTAAAAAAATTTACTCTTTCAAAGTCTAATTTCCTCACTAGAAATTATTGAATTCTGAGAATTTTAATTACAATTATAGGCAGGACCTTAGACTGCTGAGCTATCTCCCCAGCCCCTTTATTACAATTCCATGAAGGAAAAAAAAAAAAACATTTCATAGCACTGTCTTCAACAAGTCTCTTTTGCTTTCCATCATTTGCTATCTTCGCGAGGGATTAATCTACAATGGATTATTCAGGTTTATTTAAGCCTTTGTTCAAATTTGATTAGTATCTTATCACCTTTTAAAGTTCCTGTTGCTTTAAAATTTAAAACTGTATTCATATTATGAACTTTATCTTTGTGTTTTTATTGTATTTCCAGTAAGACTCCTCGATTTCAAAGCTGGCAGCTTACATTTGTATCTCAGCTTCTGTGCACAGTGTGGGATTTGGAAAGATTTTTAATTTGAATGTTATTAATCCCCTATTGGTAAGATGAATACAGCAATGTAGTCTCCTTTATAGGGTTCTTATGATAATTAAAGCTAAAATGGATGTAATGGACACCAGTGAATTACAAATGTTAAGTAAGTGCATGTATGAATGATGATGAGGAAGAAATATTATGATGATGATAATGATGACAATGGTTACTATAAGTGAAGGCTGAGGGAAGATTATGAAGGGCTTGGGAGTTCAGATTAAAAAGTTTTTATTGAAATATAATGCACAAATGTTAGAGATAAAAACATTGAAACTGTCTCTGACATTTCCAGTCTAGCAGAAAATAGTATTATGAGCAAATAGTGATATATCAGAGAAATGGAATCAGGGCCAATGAATGCTGAGTGTTGTTACTTCTCAAGAACCATTGTTTAATATAGATAATTCTCATTGCTTGATGTGGGGCTGCATGCTTGTCATCCCTTAGGAGAGATGGCACTTTGGATGGCCATGAGTTTGATGCCAGCCTGAGATAAACTGAGTTCAAGGACAGCCTGAATTATAGTGAGACGCTGTCTCAAAACAAAAATATAGATAATTCTCAAGCAACATTGTAGAACCTTGTGTTTTCAAAATCATCTCTCATTGGATCTGATTCCCCATAACTTCAACTGGGTTCATCACAGAGAGCTGTATAATTCATACTAGAAAAAGACTAATAAAAATTTTAGCTCACAAAATGGTTGCATAACTGTAGTCCTCATATTATGTAAATAACTATTTTCTGTCTTTCTTTTATCTCTCATATGAAAGCATAAAAATTTTCCAGTAACACATCCCTTTGAAAATAAAGTGCCTACAGTGGTTAGTATCTTCAATCCTCGAAGAAAATGTTTCAGCCTTTTTAGTTGTTGGAAAATAAAAAAAAATCCTCTCCAAAAGACTTCAACCATTTGCCTTTTACTTAAAAGGTTCCTATCTATCTGACTTGGTCCTTAAATCTCTGAACAATCCTCTTTTCTGTCTGAGCATACATTGATGATTCTCAGCCTTTGTCTCTGTGCCCAAATAGCCTTCTGACTAACCTCACTACTTCTCATCTGGTCACCTGATTACAGATTCATAAAATCTCCACTTTGGTCACTATTCCAATTTTCTGTTACCCTTATGTTCAGCTTTAACTCTGCCTTTCCAGTATCCTACTGAGAAAACATAAACATACCATTTAGCAAATCACTCTGATTCTGTTTGTTTTATTATTTTAATGTAATAAAAGAAAATATTTTGAAGTATAAAAAACTCTTTTTGAAACAAACAATACAAATTTTCATAACGAGATAATTAGATATATTAATGTTCAAAATAATGTATATCTTGATATTAAAAGAATAGTGATTTTTATTCCTCCTACAATGCCTCTAGGAACTAAAGTTCTTTGTTACAATCATTAGAATGTAACAGTGTTGACATATATATGTAGTACCCTTCTTTTCTACAGTGAAATAGGAGGAAGAAAGCATGTGTAAAGGAGTTAAGGATTTCTACAGTGTACTTACTGTTAATATTCTATAAATCAACATTCCTTGTTGCTGTTTAGCCCACTTGAGGGTTCTAACTATAAACAACTCAAAAGAGAATATAAAAAACAATCTACTGAGCCTCACAGATAATGTACATTTGCAAAACCAAGTTTCAGGAGGTTGAGGCTGAAGCAGCATAATATTGAGGCCATCCTGCCCAATTCAATGAGATGCTATATTAAAGTAAAAATTGAAACATTCTATGAATGTAGCTCAATGGTAGAGCATTCCTGGGTTCAATTTCTAGTACTAAAATAATAAAACAAAAGATATCTTATTGAAAGATTTTATATAACCTACCACTCACACATAAACACATTAAGGGAAGAAAGAGAGAGAGAGAGAGAGAGAGAGAGAGAGAGAGAGAGAGAGAGAGAGAGTCATAATGTCATCCATTATCAGAAAATTAATTTTTGAATTGATACATGTAATATAAAGGAATTTATAATTACATATTTTTACACTGAAATCTAGAAATCTAATCACATACAGCATTGTAGCAGGACAGTACTGTGACATTTTGTTTTCTTGTTTCTTCTTTTCATTCATTATCCCTTTTTTTAAACAAACATTTACTTGAGAGACAGTATGGCAGTAATTGGTATGTCATGACAAGCAGTAAGTATTTAGAAGACCACAATGGCAGGCATTCCAAGCATGACCCTACCATTACACATTGCTAACTTCAGTGCAGTTGTTTAGTTCACTGGTATCAGCATATTTAGTTAATCTTGGTGAGAATCCTACCAATTAACTGCTAGTTTCAAAAACGTGCTGAAGATTCCCAGGATCACTGCCTAACCCATCTTGTGCATATAAATGTATGGTTTTGCCCCTGTAATGTTTCATAGCTTTTCTACTTGCCCTCTCTTCATTGTTTAATCATTAAGTTCTTGCTTTCCTTTTAATTGTGTTATACCTTTCTATTTTTATTTCTTCTTTTGAGTTCTTACACTAGGGAGACTATACAATATTTACACATGTGTGTCTGGTTTATTTCACTTATGAGTATACCTTCAAGTGGCATCCACTTAAATATAAAGGCTTCAAGTTTATCATTCTTTACAGCTGAGTAATACTCCAGTATATAAAAATACCACATCTTTTTCATCCACTCCTCTGGTTATGGGCATCTTGGTTGTTTCCAAGATTTGGCTAGCACAAATTGTGCTGCTATAAACACAGATACACATATGTCACTATGTTATAATGTTTTAGGTTCCTCCAGGAAAATTCCCAGTATTTATATTGTAGCTCAATGGCACTAGCATTCTTATAGGAAAATGTCAGTGGATCATTCATGATTCCTAATTTTCTATATGGAATTCAGAATTCATTATCATGAAATGCACTCATGTAAGAGTTTTCTTTTGAAGTGGGACTCAAGCGCTTTTAGTACAGTTTCTGTGGGTGTCTTCACTCCTATTGCTTGCTGTTCTCTCTCTCTCTCTCTCTCTCTCTCTCTCTCTCTCTCTCTCTCTCTCTCTCTCTCTCTCTCTCTCTCTCTCTCTCTCTCTCTCTCTCTCTCTCTCTCTCTCTCTCTCTCCTTAAATGAGATCACCATCTAAGTAAATACTTGCCATTTGATTTTATTAAGTCAGCATCTCTGAAAGATGACTCTAACACCTCTTTTTATGAAAACAATGAAAAAAACACTTTTCATAGAGCAAGAAAAAGTAGTGTTACATTAGTAAATTACTCCTATGTATTTTATCTTAATTATTCTGACTTCTACATAACCACACTTAACATGTTTATCTACAAGTGGAGAAAGAATTAAATAAAATTGCCTGCCTTGACATTTGTATAGTAACTCTCACTGGGATTTCTGTTTTTGACATTTTTCGAAGACTGAGTTAAATGAGTTTCATAATTAGAACAAAGAAACTCAAGCTGTCTCATGTCCACTTGGCCATATGACCAAGATGACCCCATGCTTGTGGTGATGCTCCCTAGATTGAGTCCAGCCTTTTGCCAAGCCATGTGCAAAAACCTGAGAAAGGTTTTTCTCTCTCACATTTGTTGTTACAGTTGGGTCACTGCGACAGTAGCAGCTGGTGCAAATGTAGTTTTTCTCACTTATTAAAAAGGAACAAATCCTGAAACATGATTTTACATTGCACCTCTGACTAACAGTACAATGCCTTTCTATTGTGATTTAATTTCCACTTGGATAGAATAAAAGTATGATTGTTTTTTACAATCTTCACTACCAAACATTATTTTTCCTTATTTCAGAAGGAAGGAAAGATATTTCCCATGCTGAGACAGACCAGAGAGAACAAATGACCTCATGACACGTGTGTCCACGAGTGGAGCTCTCTATTACCTTCAAACACATATCTGACAAAGCATTCCAATTCTTGATTCTGTTAAAATGAAAGCTGAGCAGGATATCAGAGAGACAACTCACTGACAGGATCTTTTATAAAATGAGTCAGTTGACAGTGGGAATTGTTCAATCACCAAGAACTAAAAGAAGAGGTCAAAAAGTTTAGGGCAGGAGTGGCCTTTGTGTTCTTTGATCATCACCAGTTAATGATTTTTAACTGAGTATAATGGATCTACCTGTGGTGAGTGCAAAGCCAATACCACAAGCAAGAGATTGAAAAGTATGAAAAACAGCTTATTATTTGCAACAAGGAACACACAGGAGATAATTCTATAAGTGGTGTCTGCTAGGACAAAAAAAAAGCAAGAGGCTTCTTTACAAGAAATCCTCACAAACTTATGTGAGAAAGACTTGTCATTGCCTGTAGACACAGGCATATTCCTTATCATCTTCAGGATGAGGTCATGTTTGCATGTTCAAAAATGACAGGCATGGTGGAGAATCTAGGATTATAAATTATAATGAGCAAATTTTACTTCAGGTCATCTAAAAGGATTGAAACAGAGTGCCTCAATGATTCTAATTACTTCTTTGTTAATTTCTCTACAGGGCCTAATGGGAAACATACAAACAAAAAGCAAAACAGCTTTGGAAAAGTGTTAACAGTGATACAAAAGGCATACCTGCTTCCATCTCCCTCCCCTATAAAATTACAGTGATTTTTCCCTAACAGTACCTTTTAGCAGCTCACAGGATTTCATTTTTTCCCACTAATCTGACTGCACCCATTTTTGTCTGTCAGTCATTGCTTTATTATTTGACTCACCTGCTCAAAGATGCTTGCACACATTGATTTGGCTTTGACTTCATGCTTCACTTTTTCTTTGAACTCTGTCTTAGTTAGTTTCTTGTCAATGAAACACAATTCTAGATGACCACGACTTAAGTAAAAAAGGTTTATTTTTCACTTTCAGTTTGCAGAGGTTTTAGACCATAGTAGGCTGGCTCTGAGGGGCTCTGAGGAAGGCACTCATGGTGGAGGGGCATAGCAGAGAATTACTCATGAGATGGCAGGCAGGTAACAGAGACGGAGATCAAGGAAGTAGAGAGGGAGGGACAAATATGCTTCTGGGTCACTCCCCCAGTAATCCTCCTCCACTGATAAGGTTATTAGCTATAAACTCATCTGTTAAGTAATCCATAGATGTCTCACACTCCATGATACAGTCACCTCTCCAAAGCCTTAACCATGATTTCATTAGAATTTGGGGGAACATTTTAATATGAACTATAACAAACACACATATACACTTGCTGCTTGACTATTGCCACACTTCCAGCCCTTTGGTTTACATGTGTATCTGAGCAGAATTTCCAGCTTTCACTTCTATCTGCCTCACAGTGAGTTAGACTTTCACATCTCACCTCAGGCCATTCCAGATAGTCTCAAGGCATTCCAACTGCACTTGTAATTCAAATTTTTTTAATGCTTTTGTCTCATTCTATGCTGTTCTGCCAAATAACCAGGCATATATTTATAAAAAAATTTTTAAAAGAGTAAAACAAGTCAAAGAAAATAAACATATACACTTGGAATATAACTTGTGATGCTTAATTTTATATGGGTATTTGAATTGGTCATAGGATGTTCAGAGAGCTGGACAAACACTAATTTCCCCTGTGTCTATGAGAGATCAGTGCATGGCAGATGGCCTTCCCCAATGAGGATTTGAATCAGCCAATCCACAGAGGGCCTGCACAGAACAAAAAGGGCAGAAGTTTGAATTGTGCTCCTTCTGCCTGACTGCTGAGCTAGAACATAGTTCTTCTGCCATTCATATTTCTGGTTCTCATATCTGCATATGCACATTGGTTCTCAAGCTTCAGTCCTCTGTAGTACAGAATTGGCTTCTCAGGACCTCCTTCATGCAGACAGAAAGCCAGAACTTCTCAATTTCTATTATTACATATTCAATCCACTATAATGAATCTCTGTTCTTTTCCTCTCCCATCCTCTCTAGATGGATGGATACATAGATAGATAGATAGATAGATAGATAGATAGATAGATAGATAGACAGACAGACAGATAGACAGAAGAAAAATAGACAATTAATTAGAATATTGGTTAAATGAATATATTTTAAGACTTACCAATTTTAGAGGAAACTAAGAACAACCTGCTAAATAACAAATTGTGAAGTTTGTCAAAGATTAATAAAACTACTTTTATTCATAGAAACTATATGTATTTGAGATCAATAAGAAGATTATAAAAATTTAGTCACATTTATTAGTAGAGATATCAGTGAAATATTATATATATTTATGCTTTTAATCAATTTCTCTTTTTTGTGTTTTTCTGTGGAAACAAAATTTAAAAGGCAAAAGTAGAATAATTTCTTCAAAAAGTTATAGGAAGGAAATTAACATAATTGTAGACATACATAGCAATCCCTCCCTAAATTTCAGGCATTTTCTTTCAAAAGTTACACAGATGGAAGATATAAATACATCAAAGCATGGTTGAGATAAAATGTTAATCACAGCTCCTTAATGGGAGAAATTGTGGTTGGTAACATATCATTTATTTGTGGGGATAATTTTATGGATAGGCCTATCAAGTTCTTAAAATATATTTCTTGCTGCAGAAAAATATTAGGTGCAGATGGGCAGCAGATTTTGCATACCAAGCTCTTTGAAAGTTAAAGGGCTTAAAGAATTAATTATTTTAATATTTTCTCAGTTTTGTGGATTAACAGGTGCTTAGTTACTGTACTAGTTTCATTTGAGACACTTCATGCTACCACAATGATTTGGTGAGTAGGAACTCATAAGATGTTTCACACACAATTCTGTCTCCTTGTGAATACCTGAAATGTTTGGCTCAGCTCATAGATAAAGATGAATGATTCTATTTCTCTTATATACAGGAAAAAAAGAGAATATACCTCTTTTAATGCATTTCTATTCAAAGAAGGAAGTAAGAAAGTATTTTCCTTTTTTCATTCAACTTTATCGAGAGACAGAGGGTTTCTCTGAGGTCAAGCTGTTCTACTAGCTACAATTTGTATTTGTATTCCAAGGAGAAATATATTTTGTGTATCTAGTTGCTGTGGAATAGAATTTTGTCTCTTTCAGAAAGTGAATTACACTTCAATTCTGCATCGTTGCATAGAATGCCCAAGCTACTGCTTATTGTTTTTGATATATGAAACTTCACATTATTTAAAAGAAATGGAATTTTCCTTTTAGACTTTTTATTAGATATAAGAACTGCACTAAAAGTTTCCGTGAGGTATTGTATTCATCCTACACTTCCTTAGGTCTGTCGAAAACAAGTCACAATGAATAGATCAAATGATAGACTTTGAGGAACTTCTGTTGAGACACAATTTTCCATGGGCCTCTCATGTTTCTGCACAGCCTATGAATAAAGTCTCTGAATTCCTTTGCTCTAGGTTTCCTTTATAAGGATGTTTGCATAAAGAATAACCTTAGAAGACAGAGCTAATAACACTTGTCAAACAAAGAGCAGATTCAATTGCTAAACAATATAATATTCAGAATTTTTCTCTCTGAACAGAATATTCAAAAGCTTTTCAGCACTTTATACAATGATTGAAATTTTCTAAGTTTAAGGTTATTCTTCTAGGAGCTGGGGACATAGCTTAGAATAAGCTCTTGCCTGGCAAGCACAGGGTCCTGAGTTCAATCCCTGGTACCATGAAAAAAAGTTACTCTTCTAAATATAACCCACTGTGAAAGCATCCATATGTGCCAATTTTTTATCTCTGAAATGTGGTAGTAGCAATAAATGTAATTATTTGATGATCATGCAACTTGATCATCCGACTAATATTTCCATTTAAGACATAAGAATCTCATGTTTTCTGAGAATATCCAAGAAACAATTCATTTGATTGCTTCACAAGTAGGAGAAATTCTGAACCTTTCACAGTTCTGGACAGAGTCTATGTAGGAACTTCAATACTCAGTACAAATCTAAATATATTAGTATGCTAGTTTCCATTCTAGTGTCTTTTGTAGTGTAACCCTGATTAATAATCATGAACTCAACAGCTATAAATGATATATAATTCTATCAAATATTTACTTATGACAAATATTTAACTGCTTTTTACTTGAAAGAAATAATGAAGCTGAAAATAAAAGATAAATTATAGGTCACACAGCAAATTTCTTTAAACACTTAAATTTTTTCAGATTTAGATTACATTGTGCTCACATTTTCATCTAGAGTAATTCAAAGAGACAAATGGAAAAATTAATAGGAAAAAATTCGTTACATTTAAGTGGATATATTTTTACATTTTAAAGATATAGCCAGTAAGCAAATAGGAAAGTTTTAAAGTTAGGATGGAAATTGAGAGAATAAAAGTTTAAATACTGAGGTAACACAATTTACCACTACAGAAAATGACAATTCAAGAGGGAACATAATGTGAGACATGTGAATCCCTTGTACATTGCTATAAGTAAACAGCTATGTGCTTTCAATGTAATTCTGAGTGTGTGTGTGTGTGTGTGTGTGTGTGTGTGTGTGTGTGTGTGTGTGTAAAACTGTTGGCACCATACACTGGTCATTGGTTTTGAAGATATATTTTATTATTTTTTATGTATTTAGTACAGGGTCTCATTACACACACCGGATTTATAGTGATTCTCCTGTACTCAGCCTCCCAAGTGCTGGGATTACAGGTGCACACCACCATGCCCAGTCTCTTTCACCATCTCAGAGTGCTCCAGAGGGAGAGGAAGCATGGTATTTGGTGTCATGGATCAAACCCCAGTCCCTGTGTCTGCCTAAGTAGATGCTTTAATCCACTGAGCTATCTGGCCAGCACTGAGGATACACGTTAGACTGTCTTACAGATTTACAATACCTTTTCATCTGATGACATCAACAAATTACTCTAACTAGCCTATTTCTGGTTGCTGAGTCAAATATTAAGATAAGAATATCTCATGGTTAGGACAAATTTCTCTCACTCTGTTTAGTGCAAGGTGGAATTTTGAAATGTATATGTGTGGATACCATGTTGCTCATTAAAAGGGATTCTTTAAATTCATCTAAGATATACTGAAAGAAACAGCTTGAATAAAAAAATCAATGTCTAAAGTGTTCAGCTTTATAAAGACAACTCACTGCTTATTCAGGAATACAGAAGATTAATCAAATTATATTTCCAGGTACATCACGGACACTTTTCTTACGAAAAAGTTTTTGTCATTATCATTATTTTTTTAAATTAATTTTATTGAGAAAGAAACATAAATGACACAATTTTAAAACAGGTCAGTAGGACAGTTACAACGATTAATGCATTACATATTGTCTTCATAATAGTTATTCATGGTACAAGATGCAGACATGATATCCTGTCCAAACACTATTAGTAAAAATCTTTCTTCTCATTGAATTAAGACAAAGTAGCTGTATATCTATCCTAACAAATTTGCATCTATCTATCTGTCTGTCTGTCTGTCTGTCTGTCTGTCTGTCTACTATTTTTCACTATAAAATGGGTTTTCATTTATATCCCCCTTTCGTTTAGTTTTCTCAGAGATATGTATTCCATTCTCATTCAAATATTATAGATGCATGAATTCAGCAGAATAATCCAATATATTCCAATAGACCATAATAGTAGTGGGTCATTCACAGGACTGGCAATGTCAGAAGTTGCTGACTTGAGCATTTTATAGCTCAGTATATTAATATGGCTTTACTATTTATACCTCATTTTAAAACTTTTTTGCTGGATGGTAAAGACCAAGACAAACCAAGACCTATAGACCAAGAAATGTACCTTTTGTATCTGACAAGGACAGTCAAATCCCCTCAGGATTTAACCTGAAACCTTCGACCGTAGTTTGTAGATATTTTGTCATTGCTATCCATGTGGATGTGTCACGGCCATTGATTGACCAATTTGCTGACTGTGAAAGCCTGAGAGAATGTTTTCTCTCCATGTGACTCTCCTTAGGCACATTCTACATCATCAATCACTTTCCTCTGTGGTCCCATAATCTTCATGAACAGAAAATGTGGAACACTACTGAGTTACATGATGTTACAGTATAGATTCTCTTACGTCCTGAGTCCTCACTGACCTTGAATGGCTACAGTCAAAATATTGGCTATCCTTGTAGGCCTTCATTTTCTCTGATTTTTTTGTCTACAAACTTAATTTGTTGACCCTGGAGCAGAGAAACTTAATGATATTATTACCCTAGAAAATAAGCAGTTGAGCTTAACATATCTATCTGTAAAAATATCAAATGCCTTAGACATAACATAGAACAGGCATTTTCCAACAATTGTTGATATTCTAAATGGTAAATCTCTATCAAATGTGAAAAAAAAATAAAAAATAAACAGTTACACATTTTTACACAGAAATTTAGAAAACCAACCATGTACAACATTGTAGCAGGATAGTCCTATAAAATTGTTTTCTTGTCTCCTGCTTTCTTTTATTACCTATGTTTTTAAACAAACATTTAACTCAGAGAGAGAGTATAGCAGTAATTCATATGGCATTAGAAGCAGTACACATTTTGAAGACCAGAATGAGGCGTTTCAAGCATGGCCCTAGTATTACACATTGCCCTCCTTGGTGTAGTTGCTTAGTTCACAGCTATCAAGATATATAGTTAGATAGATTGAGAATCTTACCAATTAACTGTTAGATTCAAAAACGTGTTGGTGATTCTCAGGACCATGGACCTAACCATTATATATATATATATGGTTTCTTCCCCTGACACATTTCCTAGCTTTTTTCCTTGTCATCTCTTCATTGCTTATTCCTTATGTTCTCGCTTTTCACTCACTTGTGTTATATCTCTCAATTTTTATTTCTGCTTTTGAGTTCTTACACTAGGGAGAATATATGACATTTACCCATGTGGGTCTTATTTATTTCACCTTTGAGTATATCTTCCAGTGGCATCCACTTGAATATAAAGGCCTCAAGTTTATCATTCTTCATAGTTGAGTAATATTCCATTGTATAAAAACACCACATCTTTTTCATCCATTCCTCAGTTGACAGGCATTTTGTTTTCTTTCAAGATTTGGCTATCACTAATTATGTAGCTATATACATAGGTGCTCATATGTCACTATGATGTGATGTTTTCAGTTATTTTGGAAAAATTTCCAGTAGATGGATAGCTGGATTGAATGGGATTTCCAGTCCTCGTTTTTTGAGGAAAATCCACATTGATTTTCATAACAGTTGCACCACTCTACATTCCCACCAGCAGTTGAGAAGGGATGCTTTTTCCACACAGGCTCTCCAACATTTATTGTTGGTTGATTAATTTATGACAGCCAATCTTTCTAGAGTGCTATGCTATCTGACTTGTTTTAATTTGCATTTCTCGGATGGCTAGTGATGTGGAGCATTTTTTCATATCTTTATTAGCTTCTACAATTTCTTCCTTTGAGAATTGTGTGTTTATCTCGTATGCCCATTTCTGCTTTTGATCTTTAAATTTTGGGGTCCTAATGTTTTTTAGTGCATTATAACTTCTAGAGAGAAGACCTTTGTCTGAGTGCTTATTACTTAAGGTTTTTTTTTCCAAAATTGTCATTTGCCTTTTCGCACTGTTGGTTATTTCTTTTGACATTCAAAAACTTCTCAATAAGAGGAGGTCCCAGTTGTTGATCTTTCAAGAATTACCCTTGCAGTTTGATCTTTGTCCATGAGCTTTTTGCCTACCGCTATGTCTTCAAGAGTTCCTCCTACTTTGACTTCCATGAAATTTAGGGATTCTGTTTTGATGTTTAGATCTTTAATCCAATTTGGTTTTAATTTAATGCATGGAGACAGCCATGGTTCAAATTTTAATTTTCATCCAATATTTCCAGCACCATTTGTTAAAGAGGCTATCTTTGTTCCAGGAATCATGGTTGTTCCCTTTGTCAAAGATAAGGTGTCTGACTGAGTTTATAATTGCTTTTGCATCATTTAATCTATTCCATTGATCCTCAAGTCTATTTCATTGCCATTGTCATGCTGATTTTATTACAGTACCTTTGTAATATAATTTGAAGTCAGGAATTATAACTCCTCTTGCCTTGTCTTTGTGGCCCAGGATTGCCTTGCTACTATAGGTCTTTTATCATTCCAAATAAATTTTAGGAACAATTTCTCTAGTTGTGTGAAGTATGTAGGTGGCATTTTGATAGGGACTGCATTAAATCTGTGCAACCATTTTGGGAGTATGGACATCTTCACAATATTGGTTCTTCCTATCCATGAGCAGAAAATAATTTTCATTTTGCTGAAAT
>NW_004524889.1:1291391-1292092 GCF_000260255.1 Octodon degus | reverse complement strand
TTTGTTATCGGTATAGAGGAATTCTTTTGACTTTGGGGATTGACTTTGCTACCTGCTATGCTATTGAATTTGTGTATTAATTCTAGTAGCATCTTGATTAAGATTTTTGGATCTTCCAGGTAGTCTATCATGACATCTGTAAATAATGATAGTTTGAATTCTTCTTTATTTGTTGTTATTCCTTTCTGATTCTCTCACTTCTGTAACAGCTCTCGTTAGTGAATCCAGAACTATAATGAATAGGAGTAGTAATAGAGAACATCTTTGTCTTGTACCGGATCTGAGAGCAAAATATTTCAGTTTTTCTCCATTTAGAATCATGTTGGCGAGACCCAGGCCAACCCTAGGCACAGCGATTGTGTGGGAGCGCTTCAATGCTCCCATGTGCCTGATGGAGTACTCTGCACCATGCTTTTTTTTTGACTTCATGGTTTTGAAGAGATGTCTGCCATTGTTCTGATGGTTTTTCCTTTAAATATGATCTGCTTATTTTCTCAATCAGCTTTAAGTCTATTGTTCTTGCGCTGGGTTTCTGGGATCTTGGCTATTATATGTCTGGGTGTGTTTTTATTTGAGTTGTTATTTGGAGATGTATATACTTTGGTTACCTGAATGTCAGCTTCTTTCCTCGGGGCCAGAGAGATGACTCAGAGAAATAAGCATTTCCTTGGCAAATGTGAAGGTCTGAGTTCAATTCCTGG
>NW_004524889.1:1260362-1268814 GCF_000260255.1 Octodon degus | reverse complement strand
TGTAGGACTTTGAACATGAATGTGTGTTGGAGTTTGTCAAAGCCTTTTGTGCATCAATTGAGATGATCATGTGGTTTTTAGTTTTTGCTCTATTGATATAGTGTATTACATTTATAAATTTTTGAATATTGAACCATCCTTGCATCCATAGGATGAATCCTACCTGGTCATGGCTTATGATCTTCTTGATTTGTTGTATTTTATTTGCTAGGTATTTATTGAGGCTTTTGGCATCTGTGTTCATGAAAGAGATTGGCCTTTAGTTCTCTTTCTTAGTTGTCTTTCCCTTGTTTTGGTGTCAGTATAATACTACTCTCCAGTAATGATTTTGGGAGGATTGCTTCCTTTTCAATTTCATGGAAGAGTTTGAGGAGTATAGGGCCTACATCTTCTGTAACTGTCTTGTAGAATTCAGTTGTTAATCATTTCGGATCTGGAATTTTCTTTGTCGGTAGGTTTTTATTGCATCCCATATTTCATTGGCTGTTATTGGGCTATTGAAAATGGTTATATCTTGTCGATTCAGTTGTGGTAATTTGTACTTTTCCTGGAATCTCTCCATTTCTTCCGTGTCTTCTGTTCTGTGAGAGTAAAGATTCTCAAAGTAGCTATTGATATTCTTCAGAATTTCCACTGAGTCTGTGGTAATTACACCCTTTTCATTCCTTATTGCTTGTAATTGAATTTTCCTTGCCTCTTTTATGAGGTTAGCTAGGTCCTTATTTGTTTTATTTATTCTTTGAAATAAACAGCTTTTTGCTTTTTTTACTTCTTTGAATTGATTTTTGTCTCAATTGAATTAATTTCTGCTCTAATCTTTACGATTTCTTCCCATCTTTGGACTCTGGGTTTTGTTT
This sequence comes from Octodon degus, assembly GCF_000260255.1. Taxonomy (NCBI): domain Eukaryota; kingdom Metazoa; phylum Chordata; class Mammalia; order Rodentia; family Octodontidae; genus Octodon; species Octodon degus. Next base: position 1,267,957 of record NW_004524889.1, on the reverse strand, counting down.
GCTCTTCCTTTTCAAGTTATTGAAGGTACAGCATTAGGGTTTATATTTGTTCCCATTCTGTTTTTCTAATGTGTGAGTTCACAGCTATGAATTTCCCTCTGAGAACTGCTTTTATCGTATCCCATAATTTGCGATATTTTGTGCTTGAATTTTCATTGAATTGTAGATATTGTTGAATTTCTTGTTTAATTTCATCTGTGACACATTGGTTGCTGAGTAGGGTGTCATTTAATTTCCATGTATTTAAGGTTTGTTTCTGGTTTCTCATTTCATTTACTTCCCGTTTCATTGCTCTGTGGTCAGATAATATGCATGGGATAATTTCTGTTTTCTTACATATACTTAAGCATGACCTATGGACCAGTATGTAGTCTATTTTAGAAAATGACCCATGTGCAGCTGAGAAAATTTGTATTCAGCTGTGTTTGGGTGGAACATTCTGTATATGTTCACCAAGTCCATTTGTTTCAAGCTCTGTTTCAGTTCTGTTGTTTCTTTGCTAAGTTTTTGTCTGGTTGACCTATCTTTTGGGGATTCGGGGGAGCTAAGTTCTCCTGTTAAGATTGTGGTATTGGATATTAGATTTTACATCACCATTAAGATTTGCTTTATATAGTTGGATGCTCCCGTGTTTGGTGCATACATATTTGTGAGTTTTACCTTTTCGCTAGCTGCACCAGCATCTTCAAGATCTGAAACTCTGTGTTAACTTTCACGTAAATGGTTTTGCAAGCTTGTGTTTGAGATTTTAATTTCCTCTATATCTCTTTGACTCTGCTTCATTGGATCTATTTATTTCCTGTATTGCTCATTCAAGGAATCCCTCATTTTTCTAATCTCCTCTATTTTTTTTATCAATGTCTTCTTGGAAGCAGTTGTACATTCTTTTACTGCAGTGGTTTTTTTCAGATTGGGTTTCCCCCCTATCTTTCTGCAGTTGTTTCTTTACTTCAGATGCTATGAGTTCTGAGAATTCTTTTTTTTTATTTCAGAAAAGAGTTCTGCTCTGAGTTGCTCTATAACTTTGCTGTTGCTGATTTACTATCGACGCTATTAATTCGTACATTTGATTGGAGCTAGTAGAAAATTATTCCTCTCTGTGTTCCTCTAGGAATTTCTCCTATTGCTTATTTACTATGGACACTATTAATTCATACATTTGAATTGAGCTAGTGTTCTCTGCACTTGTTCTGGGTGGGCATTGGGTTTCCTCGATACGTTTCTGTATTTGATTCTTTACTGCAGATCTTATTAATTCAGAGATTTCTTTTTCATTTCCAATCTGAGTTTCTCTATACCTTTCTGTAGCTGTTTCTTTATTTCAGAAGCCATTGATTCATTGCTTTCAGCTGTGTGATTCCCAATTTGTTCTGTGTTAGTGTCCTCTGATCTTGTTATGTGTAGGCTTGGGTTCTGAGATTGCATTTTGTTCCTTATTATTTTGTTTAGCACTGTCTTCTGACCTTTGTGGTAGATATTTGATGCGTTTATAACCTTAGCACCCACTGAACTTCAGGTGCATATCTGCAAAGTTTGGATTTGTCCAGTTGTGCCTGGCTTGGGTCTAGCTGCTGTGCTCAGTTCCTTCCTGCTGCTGCTCTTGGGGGTGAACGTGTTGTGCCCCTCTGGCAAGATGTTCTTCTCCTGGACTAGCTGGTTGGTTCTGTTTCCTGCACTCTCTGCAGGGGTTGCAGCTGCAGTGTTTCAACCCAGGCCTGTATGCCAGGCCTGAGCTGAGTCTGGAGGGGACAAGGTGGAGTAAGGGAGAGAGCTAGCTCTCCCACACACTCACTGGGCCTGGATTAGGACTGGATCTGGGGGTTCCTGGAAGGGGGCTGAAATTCCTACTCTGTGGGTGGGTTATGTGGGTGTACTAGGGTGTGATGGGGAGTGTCCCAATAGGGTGAAAGAGGGTGTCATTCACACTGTTTCTGGGCTAGGACCAGTAGGTCTCACTCGAGCATGGTAGCTGGAAGCTCTCCCACACACTCACTGGGCCTGGGCTAGGACTGAATCTGTGGGTTTCCAGAATGTTGCAGAAATTCCTACTGGGCAGCTGGGCTAGGGGAGGTGCTGCGGAGTCCCAAGGATGTGTAAGAGGGTCTCATCCATGCTGTGCCTGGGCTGGGACCAGTAGGTCCCACAGGCAAAGGGTAGCTGGAAGCTCTCTCACACACTCACCGGGCCTGGGCTAGGACTGTGCCTGGGGGTTCCCATAATGTGGCAGAAATTCCTACCTGGCGGGCAGGTTTGAGGATATTCTGTGTAGTGTTGGGGAGCATCCCAAGGGGGTGGAAGATGGTCTCACCCACAATGCGCCTGGGCTGAGACCAGTAGGTCCCGCCAGCTAAAGGTATCCGGAAACTCTCCCACACACTCACAGGACCTGGGCTAGTACTGGGTCTGGGTGTTCCTGGAATGCAGCAGAAATTCCTACTTGGAGGTCGGGGTGGGAGAGGTGCTGCGGAGTGTTGGGGGGTGTCTCAAGTGGGTGGAAGAGCATCTGACCGATGCTGTTTCTGTGCTGGGACCAGTAGGTCCCGTTGGTGCAGGGTAGCCGGAAGCTCTCCCACACACTAGCCAGGCCTGGGCTAGGACTGGGTCTTCACAGCTGTTTTCAAGAGATCTTTTCTTACCCTTTAACTAGCTGTGATGGCATTTTAAAGATCTGAACCTCTATGTTTGCTTTCTTTCAAACGGTTTTGAAAGCTCGTGTTTGAGATTTTTAACTTAGTGCATGTCTCTTTGACTCTAATTTATGTTACCTAATTCTTTAATACATTGCTCATTCAATTTTTCCATTGTTTTTCTATTCTCAAATTTTTTATTAGTGTCTTTTTTGGAAGCATTATTAATTCTTTAATTATAGTTATCGGGGCCAGCGAGATGGCTCAGGCTTATAAGTGCTTCCTTGGCAAGGTCAAGGGTCTGAGTTCAATCCCTGGTTCTGAAAAAATATATATATAGTTACCTTTTTTTTTTTTTTTACTTAAGGGATTATTTCTGATCTGTTTTCCTCTATACCTTTGTGAAGTTGTTTCTTTACTTCAGATGCTATTAATTCCAGATTTAAGTTGTTTGATTCCCAGTTGCTCCTATGTTCTGGTTGGGCTTGTTGCCTGAGATTGCATTTTGATTCTCTTTGAAATTTTGTATAGCCCTCTCCTCCTGCCTTTGTTGTGGAACTTTGGTGCAGTTATAACCTTAGCACACGCAAAATGTTTACTCAAGACAGATTTTATTGTTTAAGGCATGTATAGTTTTACATTTACAGAAATACAATTAAGAACACTAATAATGTGTAATAATATTTTGCAGTTCATAATCTTTTGTAACTAATGGGTTTGTATTTTAGACTGTAAGTACAAGCATTATATCTGTAAAGCTAAGCAGATATTAAATTGGAAATTTTCAATTAATTTTGTCTAAATTCTGTCTGATCACCTCCCCTTGATATACCTGGTGTCTTCCAGTAAGACTAGTTCACCCTGGTTAACTTTTACCCCCTCTCTCAGTCAAGAAAGAAAGAGGGAGGATGACCTTATAGATCTGGGTCTAGCAAAGTGTCTGAGCTTTTCAGGTGCAGATCTACAAAGTTTGAATTCATCAGGTTGTGCCTGGCTTGGGTCTGGCTACTGTGCTGAGCTTCCTCCTGCTGCAGCCCTTGGAATTGTACCTGCTGTGCCTTTCTGGTAAGATGTTTTTCTCCTGGATTAGCTGGGTAGTTCTGGTCCCTAGCCTATATGCAAGAATTTCAGCTGGAGTACTTCACACCAGGCCTCTATTCTGGGTCTTGCTTGGTTCTGGAAATGTTCAGAGAGCATGCCGGAAAGCGTCACTCAAGTGCGGGGCCTGGGATGGATCTGGAGTGATCGAGACAGCATGGTAGAAAGTCTCACTCACGTGCCAGGCCTGTGTTGGGTCTAGAGGTGTCCAGGAGGTGCGTCAGAGTGGAAGTTCTCCCACAAACATGCCGGGCCTAAGTTGGGTCTGGAGAGGTTTGGAGTGGTCTGGAGAGCACAGTGGAAGGTCTCACTCACATGCAGGGCTTGTGCTCAGTCCAGAGGTGTTGGCCTGTACAGTGCAGTGTAAGCTCTGTCTCACACACACACAAACACACACACACAAACACACACAGTGCCTGGGTTAGGTCTGGAGGGGTCCTGAGAGTATAACAGAAGGTATCACTTACACACCGGGTCTGGACTGCTTCCAGATGGGTCCTGAGAGCTCTGTGGAAGGTCTGACTCATATTCTGTGTCTCTGCTAGATCCAGAGGCATTGGAATGTACAGTGTTTAGTAAGCTCTCCCACAAACACATTGGTACAAAGATAATACATTAGTTTTTCAGTATTTACCTTTGTTGTTGCCAAGTTGTGAACCTAATGGCGGAAGTATAGAATTGGTATACAATCTATGATGACATATTTATGAATAAGAAACCTTGATAATGTTGTTTTTTCATATTATGACTTCTTAAAATTATGAGATCTGACTTCATTTTATAAGTTATGTCCACATCACATACAAAATTATGGATAAATATCTCCATTTATCTCTGGTCATGTCTCCTCAAATCTGAAGAAAATTGTTTAAGAAAATTCTCCTTGTGATCATATAGTCAACTTATTTTATCCTAGTTCAGATGGCTAGATTACCTATTTCTCTTAACAATTTTTAACACACATTTAAAGCAAAAGATTCATCAAATGGGAAATTTGAAATTTGTCTCAAAATTTTTTTGATATTTACATATTTATATTGCCAAAATAATTTAGTAAAATAACAAATTTGTTACATATGTATACTAGTACAAAGCATTGAAAGAACTTGGTTCATTTAAACAGAGAAATAATTGATAATATAAGAGCAGATGAATATATAACAAATATATGGGACAGTTTTGGATTTCCCGATTGTTACTCTAGATTCATTTGTTCTTTCACTCAATACATGAGAACTGGGAGATCAAGTAAGAAGAAAAACACAAGAAATATATCTTAGATTTTATCAGTATATTCAATCTCTTTTTATAGATGCTCACAATGTAAAGATCATACCATCAATATTCATTGAGACTATCAATCTAAAATTGTTTTTGTAAGTGGAATAAGTGCCTTGCAAGCTCAAAGTCCAGAGTTTGATCCCTGTTACCCTAATATAAATTAATAAATTAATAAATAAATAAATAAAAATTTTTGACACATTTTTTCCTTGTCTCTTATTTTGATTTATTATGCTTTTTTTAAACAATCAATTACTTGAGAGACAGTATGGAAGTAATTGGTATGCCATGACAAGCTGTACATATTTAGATCAGAATAACAGACATTCCAAGCATGGTCCTAGTATTAAACATTGTTATATTTAGTGCTGTTGCTTAGTTCACAGGTATCAGCATATATAGTTAGTCAGCGTGAGAATCCTACCAATTAACTGCTAGTTTCAAACACGTGCTGAAGATTCCCAGGATCATTGCCTTACCCATCTCGTGCATATAAATATATGGCTTTTCCCCTATCATGTTTCCTAGCTTTTCTCCTTGCCCTCTCTTCATTGTATAATCCTCAAATTCTCACTTTCCTTTTAATTGTTGAACCAATTTTTTGATGGAGGTTCTGAAATAAATGGATATGGGCAGTTTCAATGGATCCCAATTTTAGGAACAAAATCCAAATGATGTCTAAACAAAATATAGAAATAAAGTACCCTGCAGTGCTTTGAGAAACTATTAAGAACATAACACGCCTTCCTGTCTCAGAGGTAAGCAAGGACTTTTGCATCTTTCATGAACAGAACAGCTGTCCTAGTTCTTTAAATAGTAGTACAATCAGTGTAAAGAACTGTAGCAGAATGAAATGATCACAGTCAACCAGACACGTGCAAACAATCACTATTCAAAAGAAGAATATTGTGATTTAATTATGGGGATAATCTTATGTGGCAAAGCCATTTTGAACACTATCATTATTGAGAAAAAAATGTGGCTTATATGTAAAAAAGTATTATCTTTTCACATTCAGAATGAGCCTTTACAAGGATAGATGCCATAAGCTACTGAGCTAGCAAGATCTTCTATCCACTTTATGTGAAATGTTCAACTCCTCATATTTATTTGAGCTGCATCTTTGATTTACATGAAATAAATTGCAGTTACCACTTCTCTCATATGCACTTTTACTTTCTCATCTTTACTTTCCCCTCAAGTTAACTTAATATTAACTTCTTATTTTTGTATCTTTTGTGATTTGAATTTTATCTCATATATAAAGCTGAGAACCTGAAAATGTAACTTTAATTGGAGATAGTATGTTTATGATTGTGATATAGTAAAGAAGATAAGGTCATATTGGAATAACGTGGGATGTAAATATTTCTTGTACTAATGTACTTACAAAAAGTGATGGACATGAGCAGAAGGACCTGTGATCAAGGAAATTTAGAGTCATGCACTTACAGTTCAAACAATGGCAAAGATTGCTGACAACCACCAACAGCAAGAGGAAAGGGAAAAGTATTTCCTAGAGTCTTCAAACTGAGTACAACCCTGTCAAATGCTTGTTAGATTCTTAGATTTCAAAACTGTGAGAGCCTAATATTTTGGTTTCTTAAGCCAAAATTGGCAAGTGGTCTTAGTTACCACAATTCTGGAAATGTAACAGGACACCTCTTAAACTACTTTCTTCACTTTATTCCAATCTGCTGGTGAACAATTTAAATTTATGGATGAAACATAATATACCAGATTAAATGTAGCTTCTGAAAAAGAAATTATTTGATGTAATATAATATCTGCTGACACAGCTCTAGTTTTATCTCACCTCTAAAACTTTTAATCTATTCTTATTTTGTATTATTTTCAGTAATAAAGAAGTTTACAGGAGTGATTGGCTCCAAATGAAAACTGTGCTTTCGAACTTAGTGAGGCCTTCTTTGAAAGTTTGTGTATTTAAAAAATAAGGATATTTTATTTTATAATTCTTGATCGTATATTGTTTCCATCTATTATAAATATTTCTGATATCACATTTACATTTATTTATTTATAAAGAGAAGCATTTGTTTTTATTTTTAAAATAATGAATTAATATCATGCCATATTGAGATTGGAACTCAAGGAATACAGAGATATAATTCTAGCCCTTTACATTTTTGGGTTTTGAGACATGGTCTACCTAAATTGCTGAGGATAACCTTGAACTTGTAACCTTGAACTGAATCTCATGATTCAGATCACTAGGCTTGAGTTGAAAAAAATATCAAGAAATATCATAATTTTAAAATTATGCTGTTCAAAAGACTGCAAATTTGGGCCACAGTAAAACATAGCATACATAACCCATATCTGTTCTCCATATTTTTAAATTCTGGGTTTACGTATACTTCATAAAATTGTTTATATTTCTTACTCTTATTTATGCTCCTTGGGACTTTCTTTCTCATGCCTATCATGCACAGAACACTTAAAGAAAATATAAGACATGTGTCCAGGTGCGGTGTTGCACACCTGTAATCTCAGCACTACGGAGGCAGAAATCAGGAGGAATACAAATGCGAGCTGTGTAGTGAGACCCTGCTCACACACACACACACA
>NW_004524889.1:1258259-1259720 GCF_000260255.1 Octodon degus | reverse complement strand
CAAAATAAATACAAAAGCACAAGCATGAAAAGATACAAAATTTCACTAAACAAAGTAATAGGAATTAGACAACAGTTGCTGTATTGCAAGATGTTATCTTCAAATTAGTGGTTTAGGTTCCAGATATATACATGTTAAAGAGGTAAAAAAAAAAAAGAAAGAAATATATTCTGTTTTATTTTTAACCAATTTTGCACGTTTATAACACTTGTATTTTTTTGTTTTAGTACCATATTGTACTCTTTAAAAATAAAAATAATTAAAAAACAAAACAGCAAAAAAGTTATGACATTGAAAAGGAAGACAAAGAAGTAACAGTAAAAATATTAAGTATTAACTGCTCTTTTAAAAAGACCATCAAAGATTGGCAGTACCATTATCCAAATTTAAAAATGAAACAAACAAAGAAATCATTATCCAAATTATTCGGCATGTAGATATATAAATATATCTTTTCCCTTTCCTTTGTCCTCTTCCTTATCCTAGTTTTTATATTCAATTGAACAAATTCTTCACCTTTCACAGTATCTATGTACCTTTCAAGTTCTCACAATAGCAAGACAATACAATGTTTGCACATTTGGGTCTGATTTACTTCACTTAACAACACAGTCTCTAATTGCATCCATTTAGCTACAAAAGCCAAAATTTATCTTTTTTATAGCTGAGTAATACTTTACTGTGCAAAAATACCATGAAGTCTGAATCTAGACCTATGCCTATCACCATGCAAGAAATGACAGTCAAAATAGATCAAATATTTAAATATTAAAACTGAAACACTAAATCTTCTGGAGGAGAAAATAGGTAAAAAAAATCTTAAGGATATAGGCACAGGTAGAGATTCTATGAAAAAAAAGTCAAACCGCATGGGAAATACTTTTTTTTTTTTTTTTGGCTGAACTAGGAATTGAACCCAGGCCCTGCGCTTGCCAGGCAAGTGCTTATTCTACTGAGCCATCTCCCTGGCCCTAGGGAAATACTTTAATGAATCAACAATTGCGATCAAACAATTTTCAAGTTTCTACATGTCAAAAGAAATATCCAAGAGTGGAAAGAGAAAGCCCACAAATTGGGAAAAAAGTATAGCGGACTCTCCCTTTCACAAAGGACTTCTATCTAGAACATATAAAAAATTGACAAAAATCAGGCCTCCAAAATTGAATGACACAATCTAAAAAGGTACATCTGAGATGAATATATACAATTTACAAATGAAGAAATACAAATGGCAAGTAAATATATGGAAAAATGTTCAACATCATTGGTGATTCCTGAGATGCAAGTTAAAAAAAAGAGAGATGTAAATTAAAACAATGCTGAGATACCATTTACACCATAAAGAATGGCTATAATCAAGAAATCAACCAGGGGCTGGTGAGGTGGCTCAGTGGTCTAAAGCACCTACTTAGAACAAGCTAAACTAAACAAAGCACAGGGACCGCGGTTCAATCCCCCAGC
>NW_004524889.1:1256238-1257424 GCF_000260255.1 Octodon degus | reverse complement strand
CATATCAATGCTTGACTCATTTAATTCTGTCTCTACAAAGTTCTTATAAGCATCGGATGTTAATGTTCATTTAAAAAATTGCCAAAAGTAAAGCCGTATTAATATGCTGAGCTGTAAAAGGCTTAACTCAACAACTCGACACTGCTAGTCTTGTGGATAACCCACTATTATAGACTACTGGACTATATTGGATCACTCTGCTGAATTCATATACCTACGATATATGAATGGCAATGGAATACACATTGCTGACAAAAGTAAACAAGAAAAGGGATATAAGTGGACCCTTTTGTAGTGGATATATATACATATATGTATATGTATATATATGTGTGTGTATACACTATATATATAGAAATAATATATATCTGTATATACAAAATAGCATAAATATGCAGCTTCTTTCCCCTTGTTCAATAAGAAGGTTTGAAACTAATAGTGCTTAGACAAGATATTATGTCTGAATCTTGTACTAGGAATAATTACTACAAAGACAATAATATGCAATGTATTAATTATTGTAACTGTAATACTATCCTACTTTGAAACTAACTCACTGATACTTCTTTCTCATTAAAATATATTTTAAAAATTGCCTTAGAGTAGTTTTAGGTTCATGACAAATTTGAGGATTTCATGGATTTCTCATATCCTCCATTATCAACCACTCCAAAGCAGAACAACACATTTATTATAATTGATAAATTTATACTGGCACATTACTACATTCAAAAGTTCATAGTTTATCTTAACTTTCACATTTTTTCTGTATTTAGGACAGGATCTAGAGTCTACAAGATCTCACTATATAGATCAGCCTTGTACTGATTCTCCTTTTCTCAGCCACCCAAGTGTTGGGATTACAGGTTCATGCCACTATGCCCAGTCTCAATTGCATCTCACAGCATCACGTGGACTGATATGGCACTGTATGCCAGGGACCAAACCCCAGCCACTGAGCTCTGCCTCATGAGATGCTTTAGAACGTTGAGCTATCAGACTAGCCCTTCACACTTCTTGTTATACATTGTACATTATTATGTTATTGAACACATGATTTTCAATGCCCCAAAAACATTTCTTTTCCTATTCATTCTGTGTTTTTATTATTATTATTATTATTATTATTATTAATTTTATTGAGAAATAATTAGCAATGAGAGTTTCAAAACAGGTTAGTAGTAAA